>NC_142360.1:7310129-7610129 GCF_059441175.1 Urocampus carinirostris
TGCTAAACTCGGCCAATTGAAGGGTTTGTTTTGGGCATCTAGCCAATCCGAGGCTCCGAATAACTTTAGCCAATAGTGATTGATTCAAATGATGATTGACACATTGGTTAGCCAATGCAACGCCGGTATATAAATGCCAGCATACACCGCGGATTACTCCTTGTTCGGGGTAAAAATCAAGTCGGCGGCTGTTGAGTAAGTTGCGAAACCGTGGGAATTTAATATTGAGCCATATATAAGGCGCACTGTGTTATAAGGCGCATGGTCAACTTTTGAAAAAAATTAAGACTTTTAGGTGCGCCTTATAGTGCGGAAAATACGGTACATTCCCAACAAATGCAAGACGAAGTGATCTTGGATATATGTTCGCCCTTGCATACCCGAAAAGTGATGTAAAATGAGATGAAACGAGGTTAAAGTGGTTGTAGGAAAAGGAGTGACGTGTGCGCGCTCCCACGACGGGACAGTTCTCGGCACAATACCGGCTAATGCGATCGAAATTTCCTTGAACAGAATGATCAGGGGAGAGCGCGAACGCAGTCCCCCACTACCAGAAATTATGCAGTCGAGATTCCCACATTTGGGGAATTCGCAGAGGTCAGCTCAACCGGAGTGCAATGGCTGAGCCTCACCCTGGGTGAACCACCTTCATGATCATGGTATCTCCCCTGCCAGGTAAGTATGAGTTGTACACGGCCACGGCAGCAATATATCACACGAGCACGCCCCCTGCAGCTACGGTAGCGTTACACAGATGACATACAACACTCGGATCAGTCACTCCAGCGCGCATGTGAAAGCTAAGAGCAGCGTGGGAAAAGCCAGCAAACGAACAAATTACGCATGTAAGTTAGTATTTAGGCTTTGGTCTTCAGCGGTTTCCCATAATGCAATAGCGACACGTAGAGAAAACCCCATTCATCCATCAAAACTAAACACACAATGAAAACATTCATTCAGCACACAACTTCAAGACATACCACATTCAAATCAATGCTTTTCATGGCACAAGCGAGATATTCCCTCACCCTCTCATACTAAACATTGACAGCCCGTTCGTGATACAATGGAACAATGCCACCTATTGGACATCACTGCACATTACAGTAAATGTTGTTGGAATTGGATACTCCCCTCTTCTAAACGGGCAAGGCTTGCAGCGGATTCCACACCACAATTTCACAATCCAATTGAAATGAAAAGACAACCTCGAAGGAAAATGGCCACGAAACATGTCGACAATCTAAGACATATTTTAACAATTTGAGGGGGTGCACCCTTCCTGGAGGTACTGCAAGATCCGGTCGATGTGTAGCAAACGTATCACACCATTCATTTGCATTATAGTTACACCTTACTTTCTCCTGCGCAATCTTCCTCAATGAAGCGCTACAAGAAGAATTATGTCATAATCGTGTGAATTATCAGACGATTCCGTAAACGGACTATTTACGGGACTGCCTTGGAATGGGAACTGCTCAAAAATAAACGCGTGGACATTTACATTAACTCTCTACACTTTGAGTAACGAATATACTCAAAGGGTCACTGGGCAGGTATGAGCAGAGTGTCTACAGAGCACCGCAGATCATTATATATTAACAATAAAGAAAACCCCACTTACGTGGAGCATCAAAAATTATTTAAGACTCTTGCTGTTCCTCCCCACGGAAATCTTTAGTAAAAGGCGAAAGATTTATTCGAAATGAGGAGAAACAAGAGTTACTGAACTTAAAACGGAAAGTGACTGTTAATAATCCTACGTTACGTTTCTAACAGAAGCTCCCAGTAGGTTAAAATCCCATCGGGATAGAAAAACGGACCATTATAGTACACTTTGACTTAAACACGTGCGTGTTAAAGCATTCGTGTGTTCTTGATGTTGGGGTTTCAGTCTTAAAACAAAGACTTGGCGCAAAGAATTGTGGGTAGAGTGTCAGTAATCACGTAAAGACGTCAAGAACTACTCCCCTGGAAAAGTAGGGTGATAGTTGAACTGCTCCCTGCTGGAGGATGAAGCCGCGCAATACAGGGAGCGGGTACAAGGACTGGCAGACCCTTCAAGACTCGTATGATTCACAAGCACAATGTATCATTAGGACGCAGCCATAAAGAAGAATCGTCTGCACCGGAGGGGGGAACCGCGGCTACACTGTGGGGGTCCCAGCAGCAACGGCCTGGGTTGTGGAAAGTAGAAGTAAGAAGGGAGAGGACCCACAAAGAGGACTGGAGGATGCTGCTTGGGAGGGTGGGATGGCAGAGCTATGCCCTTGCACAATAGTATTGCCCTTTACACGTTGGTTAACTACTGTTAAAAGATAATAACTCTGAAATTGTTTAATTGATGTTGAAAATGTCAGGAAAAAATGTTAAAACGTCATATCGTCACGTCATATTGTCAGATATAACAAAATTGTGAATGTGCTTGATGGCTGTTGAGATTGTCGTGTTTGTTTTGCTGCTGTTGGTGTCGGTGGATTTGTTCAGACCAAAAACAATTGGCTTTGGCCTGGACGGATCTATTGACACTAACAAAGATGCTATATAACGAAATTGTGAATATGCTTGATTGCTATTAAGATTTTCGAGAAGGGTTGTTCAAACCTCACATTGTGTTTGCTGTTAAACGTCATATTGAAATATAATATTGTGAATGTGCTTGATTGCTGTTGAGATTGTCAAGATTGTTTTCTGTTATTAGTGTCAATAAATTAGTTCAAACCAAAAAAACCTCCGGGAACGGTGCATTCGCAATGATCGCAGCAAGGCTTTAAGGCTAGGCTCGTAGGCTTTGTAGCGTATTATGAACTGACCGATGGATAATGAATAGAGAAGATAGAATAACCCTTAAAATTACCCCCTCCCCCTTGGGTGAGGACCGTGACGATGGGGTGGCCATTTTAATAAACAACCCTCGACTCATCATAGAGGGGAGCACTGCGATGAAAGAATGACGCGATCAAACAAGAACTAAAAGCTTTGGCGGAAATAAAGAGCAAAGGCAGAATGTCACACTTTCACTTTACCTCCAGAAACCTTGTTAGAATATGATATGGTGAAATTGTGAATGTGTTTAAATGCTGTTAAAAGTGTTGATAAAATCGTTTAAACCTCATATTGTTAGAATATGATATAATGAAATTGTGAATGTGTTTAATTGCTGTTAAAAGTGTCAATAAAATTGTTCAAACCAAAAAATCACTGTTCAACCGAAAAACACACTTTTGCAGTTCCAAACTGCGTACAATAGTTTTTACAGAATGAAATAAAACATTTGAATGAAAATACATGTATTTTTAATCAACTCAGATACATTGTGGACATTTTCCACGTAGGTTTGGAATTTGAGCTCAACTTGCAGTAGATTTCGCTGTCGCTAGAGGGAAACCTCTGACACGGCGATTCCACCCGTTGCATAAAAAAAATTACAATGATGTTGACAAATAAAATTCTACAGAAACCCTTCCTTAGATATACAAATAGAGAACATGTAAACGAAAGACACCTTATATTAATATCGCGCATTTTAAACACGTGTACCAAACGAGGCGTTTTAGCTAGCCAAAATCACATTTTCACTGCTAATTCCTCTGCTCGTAAAGTTTTCTCGATATATTCTACAATTAAGTTAAATAATGACTCACCGGCGACAATTAATTTAAATTATGACTCACCGACGAAGTTCACACAAAAGAGAGAAACAATAAACTCCTCGTTAATCCAAAATTCTCTGCACGTTAAACGTTCCAAAAATTTCAAAGTCCTTCTGCCTGGAAATACTGCGGTTATGTAACCTGAGTTCATTACGCATGCGCGAAGCAACGCACTAATCAAAAAGCATAATACAGTATATTTACCGTATATTGAACGTGTACCTATTTAATGAATAGAAATGAAACAGAAATAGATGAAAGGTTCTGCTACACCATTTCTGCTAAAAAGAAAAAAGAAAAAAGAAAAAGAGATGCTTGCAATTGAAAAATAATAAGTTTGGCTTTTTAATGCCAAAGACCTTAGAACTGCACATACTCAGATGAAACAGTAATTAATGTTATTTTGCATCATGCACACTACTCAAAGAAACGTAGCAAATTGTTCTTAAAAATTTGGAAAACATTTGTGTAAATATTCAGGTTTTTGTGTGTGTGTGTGCAATTTAATATTCATAAGTAGGGTGCGTTGTTTGAAGTGTCCTTAAGTTGTAAGTTACCTTTTTTTCCTATTACGTATGTGTTAACAACACCCAACAGAGTTCTAAGAGTCCTTCTTTATTTTCTGTTGTGCCTATTTGCATTTATTTCAATTTAATCAGGCCTAATTAACATATGCGGCTATCCTGACAAACACCTCAGGTACGAACTCTTAGAAGACATCCAGTCACATATGCCAGGCCATCAACCACTAATTGTGGGAGGGGATTTTAAGGATTGGAAGGGGACCAATGAGGAGTTTAAAGTAGATAAAACATCAATTTTATTACAGGACATGTGTTCGGGGTTTTTAAACTGGAAGACTGTGTAAGGTATATTAAATCTAGTTATTTGTAATTTTCTCTATTATCTCTATTATTCACGTCACAAATGGCTCTGATGGAATGTACTTGAGTTCATACTATTTTTATTACTTATTCTCTATTTTTCTACTCTTTTATATGATTCTGTTTAAAATATATGCACACTTTCAGTCTTTATTTTGAAGGATACAGGAAAGTCATCTTGATATGTTTTTACAACTGCTTGACTTCTTCCAAATAAAAACATTCAGGTCACTGGGCCACGGTGAGAGAAAGGGAGTCATTCAATGGAGTGGGTCCGTTTTTCTCCCCGCGGTTACTGGAGGCCTCCTGTTGATATCAAACCTGCATCTTCCTTGACTCTCATATCAGCCAAAGATTAATATCCCAAATTAATCTGTCATTTTGGTGCCGATACGACCCGGAACGTGCCCCAGCAGTCGTCTGACTGAGGAGGGAGAACTTTTCAACAGTTTTTTTTTCAAACAAAGGACCACCTGACTGGTTCTTCTTTTTCTCTCTCCCATCGAGTTTCAGTCAACGACCTGGGAAAACCGTTCTTCGAACAAGGGGAGGCTGATCTGATCAATCAGGTGGGATGCATTTTTGATATTAAGATTAAAAATAATTAAGGAAAGCCATAAAATGAAATAAGAGGTTGACAATTGGGGATTCATTAGCGAATTATTAAATTGGTTCGAGGGTTGTGCCTCACCGAGTCAAATATGATTGTGTATGTCCATATATATGTATGATACATATATATATGTGTGTGTGTGATTCATATATTGACGAGCCGATTATCGGATTCGAGGATTCGCCTCATCGCTAACGGTGTCGGTAGCCTGTACGATTGATTACTAGTCTCAATCGAATGAAACTAGAGGAATAGGCCTCGTTTCAGTTGCTGTTAACGGAAAGTTAGACGGCACTTTTATGATATTACTAGAGGAATTTGCCTCGTAAATCAGAGAGAGAAGACAGGCATAAAGTGGTTCGCTTTTGAGAATATATATAATCTCTGCAGTCGGCAGAGTCCTCTGTTTGAAATCGTCTTAAAATGAGCAGGCCAAAATAAAATTACCCAGAATAAATACGTGGCTTCATTAAAGTGGGGAGTATTGTAGGAGTCTGTCTGTGGGCCCTATGTCTGTCTGTGTACGTGATTTATGTATCTGAGCTGTTAGTTACTTTTTGCATGTCCCTAACCCCTCCCGCATTCCTCTGGTGTCCTTTGTCTTATGTGTTGTGTACTGCGCATGCGCTCGCCGGCCCACGGAATTATTCCTGCGTTTTGGAGGGGGGGAGAAAGAGAGGCAGAACAAAGGATTCCTTTACACTCTCCTCTCCTTTTTCACTTGAAAATTGATAATTTAAGAAAGAAGAAGTTAGGTAAAATACAATTTGGTAATTTTACACGGATAAATTAAAAGCAATACCAGGAAATAAAATTAATAGAAAAAAAAAAAAAAGGCCATTTTTAGTTTAAAATTAGCAAGTCAAAGTTTAATAAGATCAGGAATAAGCTATTGAGAGATACTTTTCTTTGTGGGTGACATTTGTTTAAGAAAAAATGGGCCAGGCCCAAAGAAAGATGCTAGCAGAGGACCCAGATGTGAAATTTATGAATAGAATACACCCTGATAGTTCAAAATATTTGGAGAAATGGCTAAAGAAAGGTTTTAATCAAAAACTGAAGGAAATAGAGACAAAGCTCGAATTGAAAACTGAGTTAATTCACAGGAGAAAGGAAAGGGCTAGGAAGGGAAGAGACACAAGTGAGATAGACTCACAGATAGGAATATTACATCTGTGGATTGATCAGAGTAAGAAAAGAAGGATGGATATTGCTAGCAAGGAAGAGAGAAAAATGTTACGCATGAAGATTGAAGCAGAAGAAGAAACTGGGGTGAATGGAGAGATAGTCAGGAACAGAGTGAGGAGAGAACAGGAGCAGAACGAAGCGAGGGTTAGAGAAGAGGAGTATCAACGTACGGCTGTCAGCGACAGGCATAAGAGGGATGAGCGAGCAAAAGGAGGAAAAGTTGGGGGTGAAGAAAGAGAAATTGAAAAGCACCACTCTCCAATGGGAGGCCGCACCAGAGGCAAGACTTTTCAAGCAAAGAATGAAGAGATGAGTACATCCGCTCCAGAACAAACGGCGAGGATCAACATAACCACCACAAAACCAGCCAACTTGTACCCCCAACTGCCTGATTCGTCCATACCAACAAATCCTATATATCCAATGATAGCTGTTGCAAATCCAGCTTTCGGAGTTTTGGGCCAAGAAAGACAAATTCACGTTTATCGCCCTTGGACCCAAACTGAGATGAAAGAAGCCTGTGCTTCCATCCCTCCTTTAGAGCAGAACGTGGGAAGATGGATTGAAGCACTTAGGGAGCTTGTCAACAGCTACAGGTTAAATGGCCCAGAAATTGTGACGGTCCTCAGATACCTTTTAGGATACAGGGTAGGACGGGTTATGGGGAACTTCAACCCCCTCGATGTCAACCAAGTCGCACGTCCATATGGAGATGATTTGACTGCGGATTTCACCCAAATTATGGACCGAACAAGAGAAGCTTTCACCAAGCCACCTGATTTTAGCGCTGTCACCCAATGCCGCCAGGAAGCAGGAGAATCAGTCAGGCAATATGTCGAAAGGCTGACAGAGAAAATGAGAAACTGCAGTGGAGTCCAAGAAGCTGAAGCCCCGGATACACCTTTCCAAATCATGCTAAGGTCGGCTTTCCTAGATGGTCTGGAAGACAGCATCGTCAATAATATAAGAAAACATCTGATCACCTGGAGAACAGCCACAATGAGTGATCTAGTGACACACGCCATCCACGCTGAAGATCTGAAGAGGAAGAAGCAAAGCCAGACAGCTGTTTTCACCATAACAACACTACTTGAAGGTCTTTCCGCCGCTGGAAACACCCCATCTGCGCCGATGTATTATGAAGAAGGAAGAAGAGGTCGTGGAAGAGAGAACGGCCGTTTGACCGGAAGATGGAAAAGACGTCCAAAGAAAAACGACAACTGCTACAATTGTGGAAAATATGGACACTTCGCAGATGAGTGCAATTCCAAGCTGAAACCAAGGCATTATCATAAAAATAATAATCCTCAATCATCCGAAGATTGACTAACCGACAGAGAGATAGACAAGGAGGAAGATGAGGAGAACTTTGGTGAGACTAAAGATCTGCTACCAACTCCCATTCTGGATCTCAGTGTATTATTTGGAAATATCTCATCGGTCAATCCTCCTAAAAGACAAGTACAGGTAGGACCAAGAGAAGAACCAGTTGATTTTATAGTAGATTCGGGAGCCCAATCATCTGTGGTTAGAAACCTTCCACCAGGAGTATTATTGGCCAAGTCATCAGTGTTAGTAATTGGAGTAGGAGGAAGACCCGCCAAGAGATATTTCACTAAACCAACGACAGTTGTTGATGAAGATGGAACTGAACACAGAGAAATTCGTTTCGTCTATGTTCCTGAATGTCCAGAAAATCTGTTGGGAAGAGACTTGATAAAAACGCTAGGTTTGACACTAACGGTTAAAGGGGATCACATGGTGGTAAAAAAAGAAGACGAATTCCAGATGCTGATCCTGGAAGGAAGTGGAGCCCCAACAATATTTTACAACCTCAATCCGGTAGTTGCAGGTCCAGCTTCAATTACAACAGATTTAAGATCGCTTCCACTACAGCTGTTTAAGAAAACTACATCGTGGAAACCCCAAACAAAATACCCTTTGCATTGTACAATCAAATGTGCTATAGAGCAACCAAAGCAAGACTTCTTGGAACGTTGGAATAAACTTCAACCAAAAAAGATGACTACAGACAAAGTCTATTGGAGTGACGAATCTGGGTGGATGTTTATCACAGTTCAGCATCCAAGAAACATTGAGCCTCTGAAAAAGCACGACTTTCCAGGAGAATTACTTCACATACTGCTGGCAAAACCACATGACATGGAATGGAACCAGCTGAAAAGGATAATCCTCCGAATTCTCATCCTAAGAAACGAACCATGGCAACCACAAGCGGACGGCTCATTTACATGTGACATTCCTGATTTAGGACCAGTCTCTTATACATCACTTAGGTGGACAACAATTTTCATTCCAGACATCCATTTAAGTGAATGACTACAAGAAGTTTTGGAAGGCTACTATCAATCTAGTGACTTCCCGGACATTCCAGAAGCATTGTGGTCAAATTCAAAGACTGATGTGGGGCTGATGACCACAGCAACCGAGGTCACCATTGAGCCAAAAGGAAATCACCGCCCACAAATTAGACAGTATCCTTTGAAACCTGACGCCAAAGAAGGCATACGGCCAGTTATTCAAGACATGATAACAGCAGGCATCCTAATTGAAGCACCTGCTGCCAGTTGCAACACACCAATCTTTCCAGTTAGGAAAGCAGATTCTAAATCGTGGAGAATGGTGCATGATCTCAGGGCGGTTAACTCAGCAGTAAAACAAAGATCGCCGTGCGTCCCCGACCCGCACTCAATTTTGAACGAATTACAAAATTCACACAAATTCTTCACAGTAATTGATTTAAGCAATGCATTTTTCTCAATACCACTGCATCCCTCAGCCAGGCATTGGTTTGGTTTCACTTTTAACAACAAAAAATATACCTATACGAGATTACCTCAGGGGTATGCAGAAAGCCCAACTATCTTTTCACAAGAAATTAATAATTGTATCAGTCAACACCAACACAAGGAGTCCACTCAAATTCTGATCTATGTGGATGACATTTTGATAGCCAGTCCCACAAAAGAAGAAAACACTTCAGAATCGATTGAATTATGCAAACACCTAGCAAGAACTGGAAACAAAGCTTCATTGGAGAAACTTCAATGGGTTCAAAAGGAAGTAGTTTTCTTGGGACATCTGGTCTCAGCTGAAGGCCGAAAACTAACGTCTGACAGGAAGATGGCTGTCCTCCAAGCCCCAAAACCATGTACCAAAAGACAAATGATGGCATTTTTGGGCCTGGTGAATTTCTGCAGACAATGGATCATAGATTATGCGGAAACCACCCAACCACTTCTGGATTTAATCTACACCGAAGATCTACCACTAAATGCCCCTATAAAATGGACAGGGGAAGCCGAAGAAGCTTTTATCCAAACAAAACAGAAGATAACTTCATCAGCAGCCATCGGTTTCCCTAATTATGAGAAACCTTTTACTCAAACAGTGGATTGCAAAAATGGATTAATGACATCTGTGTTGTTACAGCAATATGGCGGACAACTCCGCCCGGTAGCCTACTACTCAAAGAGATTGGACACAGTAGCCCAAGCCTTGCCACATTGTGTCCAATCAGTTTGTGCAGCAGCAATGGCTATACGTTTATCAGCAGAAGTAGTACTATTTCATCCACTAACTTTATGGGTTAGCCATTCGGTGGACATACTACTCACGCAAACAAAGATGTCATTCTTGTCCCCAGCAAGACACATAGCAATGACGGCTGTCTTATTATCCCAACCTCACCTAACCATCAAAAGGTGTAACACCCTCAACCCAGCAACCCTCTTACCTACAGAAGAAGATGGACAACCGCATAACTGTACAGAAAAGACTGAAGAGGTTTACAAACCTCGCCCAGATCTCAAAGACTCACCACTTGACGAAGGAGACACCATTTTTGTGGATGGATCATCAGGCAAAGACCAGTTTGGACAGAACAACCCAGGCTATGCTGTGGTCAGCCAGACAAAGACTTTAAAATCTGAACCACTGCCCAGCAACTACTCAGCTCAAGCTGCAGAGATAATTGCCCTGACAGAAGCCTGTAAACTGTTCAAAGACAAACCTGTCACTATCTATACAGATAGCCAGTATGCCTTTTCAACCATCCACACCTTTGCTACCATATGGGCAAGACGAGGAATGAAGACCTCATCCGGCAAACCGGTCCAACATGCAAAACTGCTAACAGAACTGTTGAGAGCAGTACTACTGCCCTCTAAATTAGCAGTGTGCAAATGCAAAGTACATACAACAAACAAAGACCCTGTTTCACTTGGAAATGCAAAAGCTGATGCAGCTGCGAAAAAAGCTGCACTTCGACAATCAGATACTTTCACCCAAACGAATCAAGAAAATTCGTCTCATATTCCAACACAAATTTTAATAGACATGCAAGACAATGCACCTGACAAAGAAAAGCAACAATGGATGGACATGGGAGTCACAAGAACTCTTGAAGGACTTTTTCAAAAAGACAACAAACCCGTCATTCCCCGCAGTCTGTATCACGCGGTCGCTATTTTGAGTCATGGTAAAAGCCACGTCTCAACACCGGGGATGTGTTCCGTGGTACGACAAGCATTTATAGTACCGTTAGGATTACAGACCTATTTTAAAAATTTTTGTAGATCTTGTTTGGTTTGTTGCCGACACAACATCGAAGGTAACATTAGGCCAAAACGAGGGAAGACCCCAGCTGGGACTTACCCTTTTGAAATCGTACATATGGATTACATTGAACTGTCTAAAAGTGGTCCATATAAATACTGTCTTGTGCTTGTTGATTCGTTTTCAAAGTGGGTAGAAATTGTACCGTCAAAATATAACAATGCACTTTCAGTTGCCAAAGCCATTTGTAAACACATCATCCCAGAGCATGGCATTCCAAGAGTGCTCTGGAGTGATAATGGCAGCCATTTTGTCAATGACATTATTGACAACATGGCTACCCATCTGGGTATAACACTCAGATACCACTGTTCCTATCATCCACAGAGTGCAGGGCTTGTTGAAAGAACTAATGGGACAGTTAAACTAAGACTCAAAAAGACAATGGAAGAAACAGGCAAACCATGGCCTGAATGTCTAAGTCTAGTTAAAACATATATGAGAATTACACCAATAAACACAGGCATCACACCATTTGAGGCTGTGCATGGCAGACCTTTCCACCTTCCAATGTGGGAAGGTCAGCCATTCTCAGAAGAAAAAAACCAAGCAGATCCAATGACAGAGTGGTTATGTAAACTATTTAGAGAGAAACAAGTTGTGTCTGCAAATGATCTGCCGCCTGGTTCTATTCCTTTGTTTCAGGAGACAGTGACTCCTGGTGACCTGGTGCTCGTAAAAGTGGTGAAAAGAAAGAGCTGGTCCAGTCCACGTTGGGACGGGCCATATACAGTCCTGCTCACCACGCCGACAGCTATAAAGATAGCTGAAAGAGACACCTGGATTCACCAGAGTCACTGCAAAAAAATCACCGAACTCAAATAAACATGCTT
Source organism: Urocampus carinirostris (assembly GCF_059441175.1). Classification (NCBI taxonomy): domain Eukaryota; kingdom Metazoa; phylum Chordata; class Actinopteri; order Syngnathiformes; family Syngnathidae; genus Urocampus; species Urocampus carinirostris. Next base: position 7,321,939 of record NC_142360.1, read on the forward strand.
GTCACCATCCTAGGGTGGGGACTCATCCTCACCCTGCTCCTCTTGCCAGCCCAATCGATGCAAGCCAACATCCGCACGAAAATTTGGGGTCCAGAAAGCCAACAAACGACATGTCCTGTCATAAAGCCAATAGAAGGGGAATACACCTGGTCAAGGTGGTGTATGTGCACTGATAGGAGAACACTTCTGCACCTACATCCCGGATGAAAACACATTGACCCAGGAGAAGGACGTTCAGCCGGGATGGCTCGATTGGCTGTACTCTGGCAGCTGGTCCCAGATTCTGGTGAAGATCCTGGCACCATTTGTCGGAATCCTAGTGATCTTTATTGTCCTGTGTGGCGTATGTTCTTGCTGCATCGTGCCCATGACAAAGAAGATGGTGTCAAGAATGTTTATTGCTCATATGTACCATTACAAATTGATTTCTGTCCCACAATACTCTGATGATGATGATACTGACCCAGACAGCGTTGTCTAATGGACTTATCCCTACCAACTAAAAGGGAAAACCCCCTCACTGTATACACCACTGACACACGAAGATCCGAGTGGGTAAGGCCGGTCGGGCCCCTGCTTACACCGTCGTCGGCAGGCGACCTACGATGTCACACAGGCTCGGGTTAGGCCCGGTGGGGACCAACGCGCAGGCAGGATTTCGTTTTTTTTTTTTTGTTTTTTGTGTGTTTTGGCTTTTGTTTGTTTTAGCTATGATTCTTAAAGTTAACCATCACTTATTACTACTATGTTTTCTATGTTTTATAAGAAACACTCTCGACCTCATAAAAACGAGGTGGGAGGAGGGGAATTTTTTCCTCCACAAAGCTACCTACCTGATGGATTTCTTAATGATGTGTAAACTTGAAACCTCTGGTATTGTTTTCACGGATGTTCTTCGAAATTTACAACAGGGGGGAAATGTAAGGTATATTAAATCTAGTTATTTGTAATTTTCTCTATTATCTCTATTATTCACGTCACAAATGGCTCTGATGGAATGTACTTGAGTTCATACTATTTTTATTACTTATTCTCTATTTTTCTACTCTTTTATATGATTCTGTTTAAAATATATGCACACTTTCAGTCTTTATTTTGAAGGATACAGGAAAGTCATCTTGATATGTTTTTACAACTGCTTGACTTCTTCCAAATAAAAACATTCAGGTCACTGGGCCACGGTGAGAGAAAGGGAGTCATTCAATGGAGTGGGTCCGTTTTTCTCCCCGCGGTTACTGGAGGCCTCCTGTTGATATCAAACCTGCATCTTCCTTGACTCTCATATCAGCCAAAGATTAATATCCCAAATTAATCTGTCAGACTGTTTATAAATCCATACATCCAAGAGAGGATGGCTTCACCTGGTGACAACACCAGAGCCTCTCGAATAGACTACATATTACAAGGGGTTTAACACTGAGTGATGCCAGATTAATTCCTGTCTTTTTTTCAGATCACTTGCTACTATCATGCTCTCTCTCACTTCCTTTAGGTGTGACTGTCGGGAGGGGTCTGTGGAAGTTGAACTGCTCCCTGCTGGAGGATTGAATAGAATAGAATAGAATATACCTTTATTGTCATTGTTACAATATGGGTTGAATATATTGTGACAACGAAATTGGACGTGGCACGCCAGTTCCACATTTTACAGTGATTATAAAGAAAACAAAGTAGATAAGGAACAAGAAGATGTTTGTACTGTCCTTGTTGCAGGCATTGTTTTCCTCCTGAGGGGGGTGTATGAGGGGGTGAGGGACAGTCAGAGATGGCCGGATCCAACCAGATGTTTGATATTACTGTACACACGGTCCAGTGTTTTCTCCCCTGGTTGCTCAGCCCACGTATTGAATGAATTTGGGAAGTACAGTCCTTAAGCATGCCTGGTTAAAGTCGCCGGCGATGATAAAAGCTCCGTTGGGGTGTGCAAGCTGCTGTGTATTGATAGCAGCGGGCAAGAGATTTAGCGCTATGCTAACGTTAGCATCCGGTGGAACGTTATAATATAATAATAATAATATTATATTAGCATCAGATGGAACGTAAACAGCAACCACAATGACCACAGTTAGCTCTCTTGGTAGATAGAAGGGTCTACACGACACTGCTAGAAACTATATATCAAGTGAGTGTGTGTCAATGATTCGGCTGTTATTGCAGCACATAGTACCCCACCCCTGTTTTTACCGGAGTCTCCGTCTCGGTCGTGCCGGTGAAGCTAGTTGGACTGCGGCGTCGGGAAGCCAAGACTCCGTGATCACAAAAATACTGCAATTTCGGACGAAGCTGTTGGTGGCGATCCGCAGCTCAAATTCACTCATTTTGTGGACAATGGATCTGGCGTTGGTCAGATATATGCTCAGGAGGGCTGGTCTGTGTGGTCGCTTTCTTAGCCTAGGCCCGACCGGCAGCCTTTTACTTTTGCTCCGCCGTTGTCGGCAGGCAGATCACCCAGGGAGATCCGGTGGTCTCTGTATATCCCTCAGGATGTTGTGGATGTTATTGTAGTTTTGAAAGGAGTCGAAGGAAAAAAATGAGGGATAAAAGAACACTGAAAACCAAAAGACGAACTGGAGAGCCTGAAGCCGCTGCACTTGTGCGCGCCGCCATCTTGAGATGAGGATGAGGCCTTGACCGCGCAATACAGGGAGCAGTACAAGGACTGGCAGACCCTTCAAGACTCGTATGATTCACGAGCACAATGGTGGGAGATGACAAAGAAACGAACACAGATTTTTTTTTTAAATGTAGGGGAAAAAAAAAAAATTTTTTTAAAGAGATGAAACGCACGTCGGGACTACAAAGAAGACTCCAACGCTATTTTACCCTAACACAAAAGGGGATTGACTTTAATGATGAAATCAGAGTGATCAAACAAAAACTAAACGCTTTGGCGGAAATAAAGAGCAAAGGCATCATACTAAGGAGCAAAAAATTATGAGCAAAAGTGAGGGGCTTTTAAACTCCCCCCCCCAAAAAAAACGGGCTTCTAACAAAAGAAAGTAGTAAAATAACCAAATTAGTCGAAGACTACTACAAAAAATTATATAAAAGGAAAGAAACACATGAGAATGAAATGGGGCATGTATTAGATCATATCTCGAGATCAGTGCGTCAAGACCCCTTTTTAGCATCGGATTTTACCCCAGACCAACTGGATGCTTGCATAGAGAATTTTAAAAAAGGAAAATCATCCGGGGAGGATGGGCTCAGCCTCGAATTTTATCAGACTTTTGGGATATTTTAGCACCAGATCCGATTACTGTTTTTGACAAATTTTCCAGTCGAGACAACATGCCAGACAGTTTCAGAATAGGGATAGTCACTCTATTGCACAAAAAAGGGAACAAGACTGACTTAAAAAACTGGCGACCCATAACGCTTTTAAACGTGGACTGTAAACTCTTTAGCAAGCTTTTAGCAACGTATATGTCTGTAGTCTTGGGAGACTTGGTCGATCCAGACCAAACCTGTGCCATCGTGTAAAGGAAGATCAGCGACAGTCTCATTGATCCGTGACACCATCTGTTATGTGAGTGACAGAAACATGCGAACCTAGACTTTGAGAAAGCCTTTGATCGAGTCTCGCACCAATACCTCTTCAGGGTACTTCAAAAATGTGGTTTTCCCCAAAAATACATCAAGTGGGTGGGACTGCTGTATCGGGACATCTACAGCAAATTCATGATTAATGGAAATTTATCGGAAGCAGTAGAGATCAACTGCGGACTACGTCAGGGTTGCCCTTTATCTCCCCTTCTCTATGTTCTTTGCATAGAACCGTTGGCACAGATTTTAAGAAAAGATAGAATTGTCAAAGGGATCAATATCCGAGGAGGTGGGGGACAAATTACTAAGTGTGTTTTTTTCACATGGACAATTTTAATATTTTATGTACTGACCTCTTATCTGTTAGAAGAGCCCTTGACTTTACTGACCTGTTTGGAAGGGTGTCTGGGTCAAGGCTCAATAGAGAAAAGATTCAAGCGAAGTTTTATGGACCGTGGACAGACAGAAAAGGCAGGACTCCCACTGACTGTGTTAAAGACAGACCAGAAAATTCTAGGGATAAAATTCAATGCCAATGGAGGAGGCGAGACCAACTGGGATGATGTGACAGGGAAAGTTAGGCAAAGGCTTGGTTTTTGGAGCCTAAGAAAAGTGACAATAGAGGGGAAGGTCCTAATCATCAAAGCGTTCATCCTCCCATTACTTTTATCAATCAGTTTAGTTTTTATGCACAAAAGAAACATGCTTTTACAATTGTACCGAGACATCTTTTACTTTATCTGGGGCTCAAAGTGGGAAAGGATGAAGAGAGATTTATTGACACTAATAACAGAAAACGCTGTGGGCCCACCTAGCAACCCGAAAAGTCAAGCTATGACCGGTTCTGGATGGGCTCGTAATTGCGGAAGCTAAAACTAGGACCAAGCAATCACTTAATACCAGTGTCTTTTAACTTGAACCAACACATCTTTTTATTCGGAACTTTTTAAAGAAATTTGACTAAGAAACACAAGAATGTCACACTTTACAAAATCACAGGGCTCTTATTGCTATTGTGCAGAGGCGAGCAACAGTGAGTCCTGTGCGGGGGCTTGCGTTTGGAGCAACGTGAATCATCCTGCCCTCCCAAGCAGACTGCGGGACATGTCATGGATGGTGGCTCATGAGGTTCTCCCTGTCAGAGCCGACATGCACTACCGAGGATTGTCAGCGATTTCGACCTGCCCTCGACCTGGCTGTGGCACCCAGGAGTCGGTGAGGCACCTTTTTTGTGAGTGCAGCGCTGCCGACGACCTGTGGGCAATAGCCGGCCACCTAGGAAAATTCCCGGACTTGCTCGCAGGGGAGGTCCCGGACGCACGGTACGTGCTTTACGGGGCGAGTCGGTCGAAAAAGTCACAGAACGACTTTGTCAAGGACTGGCTCACTCTTGCCGCCATCTGGACCTCCAGAAACCTGCTGGTAAGGAGGTGCAGGCAGGCCCCCCCATGGCCGTGCTCCAAATGGCTGCAGATACCATAAAATCTGCGAGCGGCAAGGCTAGGACGCAGCCATAAAGAAAAGTCGTCTGCGCCCACCCGGAGGAGGGAACCGGAGCTCCACTGTAAGGGTCCCGGCAGCAACGGCCTGGCTCTTCGGGTGGTTGTGGAAGGTAGGACCAAGAAGGGAGAGGCCTCATCTGAGCATCCGAGGCAGAGGACTGGAGGATGCTGCTTGGGAGGGTGGGAATGTTTTTTTTTTTCTTATTTTCCAATATGTTGTTGGAGTTTGATGTGGTAGAGCTGTGAATGTGGTGAATGTGAATGTTTGGTTGCTGTTGGAGGTGTCAATGAGGGTTGTTCAAACCCCCAAAAAATCTGTTCTTGTACACTTTGGTTGTTTTTATTTTCCAGCAGGTCCCATTTCCGTAATGGACCATGATGTTGGAGTGTGATGTAGTGTGTGTCAATAATGATTGTTCAAATCAAATCATGTAATTGTGCAAGACGTGCCCATCAATGTTTAAGCAGGTCACAACAAAGTTGTTTATTTTATAACAGATACAGGATAAATGTTATACATTCTATTTTAACACTGATATTCTTGCTTTTATTTTCAATGTCAGTATGCAAAACGGAAAGAAAAGACCACACAAACACTCAGTGAAATCAAGATTATGATACACAATTTCAGTATTAAACCAACTTGCTTCCTGTTCTCGTTTACCTAGGATACAAAAAATGGTGAAAGAAATTAACAGAGACCTCAAGAACGCCAAAATAACCACATGATCTTCGGATGGTGTGACTGCATACTGTATATAAAAATATACATATGCACATACTTTTCATGAAGTACGAGACACACAAACTTACGTACGCGTGTTTACACGATTAAGTCCTTTGTAAAAATGCGCTTTGAGCCACCGACAAGCAGAAGGCTATCTGGCTTTACAAGCTAAAAACTACACAAGACTCATTAAAAAAAAAAAAAAAAAAAAAAAAAAAAAAAAAAAAAAAAAAAAAAGGGGGGGGGGGGCGCAATAACATAAAAATGAAACAGACATTCACATTTCTCAATCCATTTCCACGAGGTGGATCAAGTCTTAGTGCCAGATGATGCCACTGATGCCAAGTGAGAGTGTTTTGGCAGCAAGTTTGCACGTATTTATGATCCCCCCCACCAAGATGCTCACTGTGGATGACAGAGTATGAAAGTACTGCAACTGTTTATTTCACGTGATTCCGTCCATGCGTGTCACCTTGGCCAACGAGCGTCCCCTTAAGGCGAGACGGGCGCTTTGCCGCCGTTGTAATGGACGCGGTATCGGTTGACGGCCTGGCCCTTGAGCTCCGTGGCCAGGCAGGTGGTCTTGCAAGGGATCATGTCCTCCTCGTCTTCCCCCATCAGCCACTTGTGTACGTCGCGCTCGGCCGATGCCGTCACGTGCTCGGCTTGCCAGCCCCGGTGCCACTTGGCAAGGCGTTCGTGCTGGCTTGCCGCGACCCGGTGCTGGGACTGAGATGGGAAAGAGGGGTCAAGATTGTCATGAGCAATTGCATTTTGTGTTATGGAGGCACAATCATTAAAAGCGGTGGTTTTCAATTGGTCTGACCTGAAGACCCAGCATCCAACCCCAATTAATAGACACGACAGTGTTATTCTCAGCCAATCATAACGTGAGGATGACGACAGCCAGTGGCTTCTGATTTAGGTCGTCCAGCTTTGTATCACATGTGATCCTTGCACTTATACAGTGGACCATCAACTTATGAATGTATTTTGTTCTGGAACATGAAACATTTGTCAGTGTTTTGGATCAAAAATGGTTCATGATGTGTCTGGGGACCTTGTCACGTTGATCAGCGGTATTCGGATCGATTGGTAGGGGTAAGGCTGGTCCCCTTTTCTGAGCTAAAAACTAATTCAGAGAAGTGTTTGAAGTGGATGAAGGCATGCTGTCGCCCTCACCTTCCACTCAACGTATAGATGATTGATGGTAACCGGAACATAGTCATTTGTTTTACGGTAAGTTTTTTATTTTCATTACATTAAAGTTTACGCTTGCTGTTGGTTTGGTTATAACACAGCTCCCTATCGGCCTCTCCCTCCCTCGTTAATTTGGTATTATACCATGAAATAGAAACCTGGACACCCTTTCAAATTTCAGGAATGGGTTTCTGTCATAGATTATGAACTTATTATCTATGAAGACAGACTAAAGAAAAGTTTGCATTAGATGCGCCAAGAAACAAGAGTGAGGTGACATATCTAGGGTTTGCTAGAAGGATAAAACAATCAAGTTTACATTTGTAGTACGAGTCCATCAGAGTTGACAAATCTCAATTTCTATGTGAAGATGGTATGGAGCTGACTATTTCCTCATCGCCAACATTACAAGGTTATTAGCGTTTGGACACCTTGATGGCATGAAAAGAACTTTCAATATAGTAATTGTCACTCTTTTATACTGTCTTTTGAGATGAGTTTGCATACAGGTGAAAAAAGAAGACCATTAGTACTTGAGAAATGAGCTGACACCAGAAGATGGTGGTAGAAAGTAGAAAAATTTCAAGTTTCAGACGCCACGTTTAGAAAGATGAAAATTCAACCATACCTTTCTAGCCTTGACCAACGCTCCTCTCCGGTACATGTAGTCCTCTGAGTTCATGACAAACACCATCTTGTGCGTATTGAGCTTGAAGCGACAATCCAGGCTGCCGGCATTTTCCACACCCAGCTGCCGGTGCCATTCGCGTCTGCAGCGCATTGCCTCCACTTGTCGCACTTGCCAACGGCGGAAACGGCGAAGATTTCTATAGAGAACCAAACATAATAATAATCTCTTCATTCAAAATGCAATGCTGGAGAGTAACCCTTAACATGATTGTGAGCTTAACTAGCTTACCGCGGAAGGAAGACGGGTTTGAAAAAGTAGCCACCTGCTTGCGAACACAGACTAGACTCGGTTCCAACAAACTGCTCCATGTAACTGGACAAGCACTGAAACAACAACAACAAAAATCATGATTTCATAGGACTCACACATGGCTTTAAATTATAAAATATAACAAATGTCACAAATCAGCTGGGTAGCCTGGCTGAGGGTGTCTGATTTAGGTGTATTATCTAATAATAATGGTGATGCACAACTTTTTCTTTTTACCACAGCTGATAACGGCTAAAATCCTGCGTCTGTAGACTTGTAACTTTTTTTTTAATCCAAGCTATCCATCCAGCCATTCATTATCTGCACCGCTTATCCTCAGTAGGGTCGCGGGGTGCTGGAGCTCATCCCAGCTATCTTCGGGCAGTGGGCAGGGGACACCCTGAACTGGTTGCCAGCCAGTCGCAGGGCACACAGGGACAGACAATTCGTTCGCTCATTCACACCTAGGGACAATTTGGACCGGCCAATTAACCTGATATGCATGTTTTTGGGAATGTGGGAGGAAACCCACGCAAGCACGGGGAGAACATGCAAACAGGAGGTTCGATCTCATGACCGTGGTAACCACCGCACCGCCGTGCTGCCTAATTAAAAAAATATATATATATATATTTTTCAATTCAAGCTATATTAAAAAAAAAAATAGAAAAACACACAAAAAAATTGTTTTTATGCGCGTCTTTATTTTTGTTTATCACAATAGCATCGGTAAACATGTCTCCAAAAAGTAGTGTTGGAGAGACTACAGCCCGACTTCACCATTCGATCATTACTTACCGTACTTTCACCTAAAAATGAAATAATTTGCCATTTTTTGATAGTGTGCCTGCCTTATAAACCGGAAATCGGTAGATAAAAATGCTTCTAGATGTGGTGACCATTTATGAATGAATCCTGTCTATTTAGTTGTGAAACCACTTTTTCTTTCCCAATTGACGTTTTTTTAATGCATCTCTCGCTTTCACTGTGGTTTTAATTTCATGCACATTACAGTCCAGCACAGCTTATATATTAAAAAAAAAATTCTCAGAGGAATGTTTCGTTGTGCGCCTTATAGTCCGGAAAATACAGTAGAGATCCCACGCTACTTAGTGCTTCAGTTATCACTGATTTAGTCCTTCGCGGAAAAAATATTTGACTGGAAAAAAACCAAAAACGATCTGGAATAAAAACAATGGGGGTTTCCCGCACCATTAGGAAGGTTTTCGAGCAGCCAAGATTCAAGTTAAAAAACTAAAAAAAACAAATGATTCCATAACAGCACCTCTCTCACGATATCACGCTGTTTGCTTGACAGCGAGAGAGGGGTAGTGGGGAGGTCAAGATTCTGCCCGATTGGCCAGCACCCCTTGGCGACTTGAGATCTCCAATGCCAATTCATATAGTGTCTTTCATACTGTAATGTGAGGAGACACCTGCCCTTCGTCAAGTGGGCCATTCGGGGCTTTGATCAAGTCATTTTAAGTCAATTCTTAAAAAATACAAATGAAGCAAATTTATGTCAGTGACGTTGTGCCAAAGAAAATTAGGAATGTCTACTTTTGCGGTGCCCAATTCATACTTGTCAAGTTACTGTGACAATCTGGATTAGACTTACCGTATTTTCACGACTATAAGGCGCACCTAAAAGCCTAACAATTGTTTTCAAAAGCTGACCATGCACCTTATAATACAGTGCACCTTATATATGGATCAATATTGAGTCGCAAGGTCTCGCAACTAAGGCAAGCAGCCGCCGACTAGATTTTCCCCCGTAGGCGAAGTAGACCGCGGTGTATGCTGGGATACATGTACACCGGCGTTTCATTTCCTAACCCATGTGTCAACCATCATTTGAATCTGTCACTATTGGCTAAAAGTTATTCGGAGGTAAATGTGGCGGGTCCTTTTTAGCATTTACAGGCCCTCATAAGCGTAAGGGGAGCAAAACAAAGCCTGCAATTAGCAAAAAACGATGATTGTGAATCACAGGTTTGTTGCTCCACGGCATGGAGAAAACATTTTTTACTAGTCTGTATTTGTAAACAGGAATTATGGGGATGAACAGACAGCTGACAACAAGCATCGTCAATCGTTACAGATGCTTCTCGGCGGATTTTTTTATTTTATTTGTCGGCATTATTGCGTGTTTTGGAGTGTGGAAATATTTCACACGGTTGGATTTACTACACTCACGGATGTAAGAGGACCATGGTTGAGTATTATTATTGAACGTGATGGCTGCAAGACGACTTTGGTGAGCTAACCCGGCTTTATGTTTTCCCAGTATCTTGTTTCAGACTGATCTTGATGTTTTTGTGACTAGTCTATTTATTTTAATTCAATTCAATTCAAAGTGTTTATCGTCATATGCACAGTAAATAACCACGTTTCCCCGCACAATGAAATTCTTCCTTTGCTGTCGACACAGTTGTCAGCGAAAAAGAAAATAGAAACTAAGAAATGGTTGTCATTTCTTGAATCCCAAGAGTTTAACCTTCCTAATGATAAGTGGAATGACAAATTTGAGTGATTGGTGACATCGTACAGACACCGTTGTCCATACGTGTTAGACAGGCATTTGCTCCTGTGCGAGCCGTCAGAATGTTGAGGGGTTAATAAGTTTGACTGAACTATCTGACTGTTTTCGAGGGTGGGAAGAAATCCCACTTGAGAAGACAGCTGTGCCCCTGCACAAAAGTATTGCCCTTTACAACTTGGTTAACTGCTGTTAAGAGTCGATAAAAAATGTTCAAACCTCATATTGTTAGAATATAATATAATGAAATTGTGAATGTATTTAATTGCTGTTAAAAGTGTCGATAAAACCGCATATTTTTAGAAAATGATATAATGAAATTGTGGATATGTTAAATTGCTGTTAAAAGTGTCAATAAAAATTGTTCAAACTAAAAATCTGACTGTTTTGTTGACGTTCCCACTGTAGCACCTTATAGTCCGGTGCGCCTTATATATGCAAAATAAAGGACAAAAAAATTATCTTGGGTGGTGCACCTTATAGTCCGGTGCGCCATATAATCGTGAAAATACAATACTTATTTGTCAAAGTGAAGCTACCAGAGTCTGTGTCACTTTTATACAGACTTGTTTTATTTTTCTTCATTTTCATGCGTGGTCTTTAGAGTCAGACTGCCAGGAACCCTGGCTAATTTTAAACAAATTTAAATAAGTACTTTACCCAAAATTCAAGTACTTTTTAAACCTTTAAAACACATAAGAAACGAGCATTTAAGGATTTTAAGCACCAATACGAACACTGATAAATGCTTAGAAAATTTCTAACAAGTAGTTTTGCTGATTTAATATCATAGCGTGGGGTTAAGTGACTATATATCCCCCCCCCCCCCATCAGGTAGTTAGCCACGACCTCATTGTTGGCCGTTATCTGTACAATAATTATCATTTATATCTGTAAAATATCTGCAGTGCGTTTACCTGAACATCTAAGGGGTCGTCAGCTTGCGCTTCCTCGGTGTCCTGGAGCTCAATGGTCATGGTCACCTGACCTTTGCTTTGAATGAACATCACCTGACCAGAGAAACAAAAAGCGCATTTCTGCTTATTATTTGAACGAATAATGATTTACTTAAACTGATAAAGTAGTTTTACACCACTAGGTGTCAATGCATAATAAACCCTGGAGCTATAAATTCCCAATAAAGTGGTACTTCTCCATACGAGCTTAATATGTGCTTGTAGCTCAAATTGTTTGTGCAAATGTTCCTGATATAAAAATATTTTTTAAAAATTAGTTTGTTTCCGATCTCCAAAAATATAGAATACAGACGCTGCCCTACTTACGATCGAGAGTTCCAGATGATCGTTCGTAAGTTGAATTTGCTCGCAAGTTGCTTCAGTGCTATATTTTGTATGGAATGTATGTTTAAGGTTTATATATGTTTAAGGCTTGTATAAGTAACCTGTAATGTTTTGTACTTAAAAAAATAAACATTTCATAAAATATGCACTATAAAGATAAATAAAGTGAAGTTTAAATTACTTTTGGAAGATGGGCTTCCAGAGTTAGGCGAATTCCTCCTTCGTGGTAGAAAATGGCTGAAAAAAAAAGGGATCCAACCATTTTCTCAACCGCATCAAGCTTTCTTATTCCACTTTCATTTCAAAAGAAACCGCTTGCCTCTTCTTTACACCAACCATATTATATGGCTGCACGAGATATTAAACAATAAAAATGTCAAAGTTGTTAGCGCGCTGGAGATTCAGTACAGTATGTTTACACACAAACTAGGAAGAGGAAGTAGATTTGTTCTTCGAGGTGGATGCTGGGTGACCTCTTACAGCGCCACCACACGCCAGTAGCTGCGGAAAGAAGCATGACAGTAATGTCCTGTACTCGAAAAAAGGTGCAAACAATACAAAATCTAACTTACAACAATGTCCGGATATTTTTCGACATCCCGAAAAATATGATCATATCTACCGTTTTTCGTAAGTCGAATGGTCCTAAGTAGGGGAGCGTCTGTATAACCCTAACTAACAAGAAAACACACCTTGTTTACTCCAAAACAAATTCAAATAGCAATTAAACATTAAAAAAAGACAGTTAAAAGATAAACAAGATAATATTGACATGAAATGACGGATGGCGGCTGGGTGGTTAGCCCCACAGTGCGGAGGTCCAGGGTTCAATTCCAGCCAGCTACCGCAGCCTCCCTGTGCCTGCGTGGGTTTCCTCCCACGTTCCCAAAAAAACAACATGCATGTCAGAGTAATTGGCCAGTTGAAATTGTTCCAAGGTGTGAATGATTGAGTGAGTTGTCTGTGTGCCCTGCGACTGTCTGGCAACCAGTTCAGGGTGTCCCCTGCCCACTGCCGCAGCACCCACGCGACCGTTGTGAGGATAAACGGCGGGATTAAATAAAATACTACAATGGATGGATTAAATAAAATGCAAGTTTATTATGAGCACTTACCATGGAGCGGTAATAGTGATGGGGCATAATGATATAAGCACATACTAAAAGCTTAAAATCAAGGTTACTGCAACTTTACACACAAACATGTTTACAGAACATTTTTCATGCAGGTTTCAGTTTATGTATCGCTCTCTTTTGCCCTTTTAGATGGCCTCGCAACGTTTTTACTATCTAAAGCTTTTTTTTTAAGATAATCTTTTTCTTTTAAACTTGCCCAAGGAGGTTTGTCTCTGCCTCCCCTTCAAAATGTTACAAAAATAGGGTCATTAAAGAGAGCTGTAGCATGACCAGTTGCCATTTTCTGTATGTTTCTTTTCAATACAAGCTGCAACTTCCTCCCATTTAGCCAGCACCTCTTTCTTTAGGTGTCAGCATGAACAATCTGGGACGAGCTGATGCTGGTTGTGAAGGGTCTCAAGCAGTCTAGTGGTAGCCTCTGGGAATGCTCGAGGTATCAGTTTTAAAAATAAAACGTTTTTAACTTCAAAAACATATCAAAATGTATACAAAAATGTCATTCTGACCTTGAAGCAGTTCTCCTCAGCCATGGCTCGCTCAGCCTTCCACTGGTAGCTGGTTTCCCAGGCGGCTCGCACACACTGAGAAGTGAGGTTCCCCCCTGCGGCTCCCCTTTTCCTTTCGGCAAGGTACAGATCGACCACCTGCAGGCACACCTCGTCCGTCACAAGGTGCTGGAGCTAGAGACACAAAAGCAGGGTCAAGTTAAGGCTCCAAAAATGCTCAATAAAATCGATTAAAACAAATTACAAAAAGCATCCAATTTAGTCATTGATTTGTTGGGTCGCGCGATTAATGCGTCAATCAGCACGTTGCGGAGCCATTTACGTCACCTGCATCGCAAGTCAGCAAGCTAAACAGAGCGAGTTGGGGCGCGAAAGCGGTATTTTCAATGGATACAGTAAATTCAACATTTTAATCATGACTGATACGGAGAAAACAGTCCGACCAAAAAAACGTGTGGGAGCACTTCACGAAACAAAAAATATGTAAAAGTACATGACATGTCACAAGAGCACCCCGATGATGAGACAGCACCTGAAACCGAATCATGCTGGAGTCACCGATGAGTATGAAGGGAGCTTGGTACCAGGGTAAGTCACTACATTTTTTTGCAGTTTTTGTTAGCATTTTTTAAGTGAGTAAACGTAATATTATTCTCAGGTAGCTCGCTTGATGCTTGATCTTGCTGTGTGTGGGTGTGTGTCAGAAAGAGAGAGACACTTTTTATTTTAGTTAGGCCATCTTAAACAGCTTTAGTTGTGCTTCATAAACAAACTCAAACTTGCTTAATCTTACAACTAGTCCCACAATTTTCTGGCAAAGTCTGAGTGATTATTGTGTCCTTGCAAATTGTGGCATAATACAGAAACCCCCTCGATACTTTGCGCTTCGGTTATCGCTGGATCACTACTTTGCGGATTTTTAATTGAATTGTCATTGATATCAAAGTATCATGCATTGTGGTCAGAGAGAGCATAGAGTAAGTGCTGCACTTGGCAGATTGTGTGTGCGTGTATTACGTGGAATGACTCTTTGCGGGCGTGACTGTTATAGGCCCGTGTGTGCTGTCAGTCAAACATGGGGCGGGCGCTCAAGTCTGTCTCCGAACCAAAACAAGCTTTGAGGCATAACGACTGCTAGCTTTTGGTGGCTTGTTACGCTTAAAAGAAAATCATCAATTAAATGAAGAAAGTTAGAAAAGTGCAATGAAACGGATCATCACCAACAGGTGCTCCATAGATTATCATCGGGTTTGGAAATCGACTGCGGTGGCGTCAGGAGAGAAAGCAGTAGCAAGGCTTCAGGTCTTGCCTACTGCTATGGCTAAGCTAACAACCGTCGCAAGTTACCCCTGCGCACCCTGTATTTCAGCGATCCGAGATCCATTAAACATGGAATAAATGACCTGGAGCTACATGGGAAACCACTACGTTTAGGACTCCTTTTTAATCATCATTCTATGAAGATGCGACGCTACTTTGTGGATTTTCACTTTTCGCAGGTGGTTCTAGTCCTCGTTAACCGCGAAAAGCGAGAGATCTCTGTACAAACATCACTGATACTTATTTATCTTATTAGAGCACAATGACGAGCTTCATTATGAGAAACACATGTACGCCATAGCAAGAAGCTGTCTTGAATGTGAGCCTTAAAAAGTATCTTACATATTTGCAATAGTATTACGTATTATTTTATGAATTTGTGCTGATTGTTGCATTTGAACAGTATTTCAAACAGTCCTTTTTATTCCACCATTTTCATCATGGAGTAAAAGAAAACCACGGCCACGGTCGTGATATCACTTTGTCGCCCCCACCGCAATCCTGCTCCACCGTTCCTTCAGCGTAATGCGCTTCTTGGTCGGAACCTCAATGATAAAAGTAAGAAAAGCAGACAGGCCCGAGGAAAAAAATAAAGTATCTTTAAACGGTAAGCCATTGTTAATACACACTTAATCTATAAAATACTTACCTTTAAACTTTTTCAGGACACCTCAAGCTACGCACCTCAACTTTCGGTGTGTGTGTTTACAATGCCCAAGTGAGTTCAAAGAGCCTTTATATTTTTTCCCACAGAACCAGAATCTGCTTTTATCTACTTATACCTTCTGTTCTGGCCACAAAGCACATTGCGCTGGAGGAAAGAAGGCAGGGGGAACAGGGGAGGGGGATTGATTCAACACCCGTGCTCCTGGTTTTCTTTTATTATAGTATGAAAATGGTGAAAGTAAGAAAAGGATTGTTTAAAAACCCCAACCCTGGCAAAATCTTCAACATTTGAATAAAGGAGGAAGATAAAAGTGTGTGTTATTTTGAAATCTAATTAATGGATTAATGGAAAAACAGTTACAACAATCCACCGATTCATAATTGTTCAAATAATCATCAGTTGCAGCCCAGCCCTAGTTCAAGTTACCACGTGCGAATCCAAACATCACCGTGCAGTGGGTTTGACTTCAGCCTACCTGCCGGATGATGTTGTGGATGACTTTGTCAATGGTGAAGCCAATGTAGGCGTGGATGGTGAACATCTCCCGCAGTGTGTCTTCATACTGGTTGGAGTCCAGGTTTCCGTCTAGCAGGCTTCGCACCATGTCCAAGAATGCTGGGTAGTACTCCTCTAACTCTACCTCACCTACACATAAAATACATGTAGCATGTGCTCTTTTTTTATACATTAATAGCAGGTGGTAAAATCCTACCCCAATATTAGTTTTTGTTTGGTTATTACCTCAATCAGCTGCCACCAACCTTTTTGCAGGCAAGAGCTAATTTTTATTACCTGTTTAGCACCAAGGGCTAGGATATGCTTTTCTAAAATAAAACATGTTATCACTATGTTGTTATCATGTTGTTACCAAGTTGCAATAAGCATGGGTAGGTTATAAATGGGCTCAGTCAACCACGAAAACATCATACCAGTTAGAAATCAAATACCCTAGAAACTCTTAATGACTCGCCATTTTCAGAACCAGTCCGGGGCTACTCAGATGTTCTCACTTGGTCTACGCAGGCACCACGTTGTTGACTCCCAAATCATCCCCAATGATTTATCAAAGAATTACGCTTTTAATGAGTAATCATATTCTAAATCAGTCAATATAAAATGTTTAGTAGCTTTTATGTTTAAAAAAAAATCCAAAATTTAGATTAGGGGAAATGTTAGTGATTGTTCATACTTATGAGCTTTGTTTTTCACGTGACCATGTTGATTTGTCCGTGCTGCATTGTACGGAGACATGGTTTTTAATTTTATATTATACCATTATAAAAACATTATGGGTAGGACTAAATATTCATACTTCTTCCTACTGTTTTTTGACAATGTAAACAACAGTTGTACTCATCTTTCCAATTTGTTTCCCCATCTTTCTAAATCAATTTATTCTTGTCATTATATGTTTATATGTTCATTAAATCAATAAGAAATATGTAGTCGCCGTCATGCGACAAAATAAATCTTAATTTGTTTTTGTAATTATTATTTAAATTGTTCCTTGAGGGTTTATTAAATAATTATCTAAAGTAGTGGTCTGCAACATTTGATGTCAGACTACATCTATAAGTCCTGGCCTGATAATAGCATTAGTAGCAAGAACAATAAAAAGCCACTGTGTAATCACTCAACCACTCGGGATCTAGATTACATAGGAAAGGGCATTTTCTCATAATCAAGTATTGAATGAAGTATTTTTTACTCACGGCACCATGTTGTACAATGTTGTTTTGGCAGAACTCTTTCCAATAATGCATCAAATGCTGAGCAAATGATGTCAGTGATATTTGTCAACTGATCAATCATTGCGGTGATGGATCACGAGTATGATTTTGAGTGTTTTTTGGAGTGAAAAAAGTGTGTGTATACATGAATAAATACAATAGAAGCAACAAAACAAAAAAAACAAAGCATGGCCTGGTAATTGTTACCCGAGTGATTGCAGACTACTGATCTAAAGAGTAATTGTTTTTCCTAAATGTGTCATTATTAGTATGGTATTTTACATGACAGCAACAACATTCTGGTTTAACTTTGTTGTTGCAATTTTTAAAGTAATTTTACATTACTGTTAAGTTCACACACACAAAACTTTACAATGGACAATTTAACTTAACAAGTATTTCAATTAGTGATACCATAAGAGAGGCCCCATTACTTAGACTCAAAAACTGGCCACGTCACAAAATTGCTGAAGTAAATCGGAGCCAATGTACCGTTTCCTGATCCAAAAAGGATGCAACTCACTTGGCTGCTTGAGTCGCAGCTCCATGGCGAGGTCGCACGCCTTTTCCCGCCTGCCTTCGGCCACCAGCAGCTGCTCCCTGCTCTGCTCAGCGCGGTGCTCCAGCAGCTGCCGCTCGGCCTGCCGGTACACTCGCAGCAAGCGCGAGCACAGCGTCTGGTGCAGCCTCAGGAAAAAGTACCAGTTGTTGTTGACAAAAAATAAGTTGTAGACGTCGTCTAGCTCTTTCTGGTGTTCGGCTTCGGGGTCACGCAGGTCAACCTTCTCGGTCGCGGGGCCCGAACTGGCCTCCATCGGTGTGGATTCAGGGGTCGGCGTGGTGGCGGTTGTTGCAGTTTGATTGGAGCTCCCAGCAGTGGCCAACGTCTCTGGCGGTTGGGAGAGGCTGAATCGTCTCCTTCTGGATTCGCTGTTCGACTGCTGCTGGTTTTGAGCCGGGCTTTGACCTTGAGCCAGTTGAGACTGACTACTGGCTGCCGCTGCGTCAGAAGTGTTAGTGTTTGCCCCGGTTGTTGCCGGTGGTGGTCCAGTTGTCGTCGTTCCCGCTGCTCCGCCCGGTCCTCGTTCACCTAAATCCTCAGGTTCCTCATCTGTCCAATCCTCTGTGTCGCTGAGCTCGCCACGGCGTGAAAAAAACAGGTCGGGGACGAAGTGCTGAATGATGCGCTTGATATGGTCCTTGTCATCTTTGTGGATGGTGGGCTGGCGCTTGACGTGGTAGATGATGAGCGCGGCGGCATCTTCCAGGACTTGTTTGTCCTCGTACGTGAACACCATGTGGGGCTCGCTGGTCGACGCCGCGCTGGAGCCGTTGCGGGCCTGCTGGCCGACGCCTCCCTCTTCTGTGCTTTGTTCCTGTCGCTGAAGACAATTATAAGTTTAAAGCCTCAGTGTGTATTATATAGCAACAACTAGTGGTGAAAAAAATACTTCATTTGAATAAACCACTATTGTTGACACTGTTACCATCTCATAAATATTATTTTATGTTAGGAAGTTTGTAATCATATTACACCACCTGAGACACCCTTTGAAGAACCATGACTATTCGGCAACACTAGCTTGTCCCTGTGATGCTTTCAGCATGAAGCGGACACTTAATGCACAGAGGTGACCCCTGCTCATGATGTCTCCAGAGTCATGAAATTCTGGCAGCTTCAATTTTTTTCCCATTTTCTTTTCTAGCCACTCGGCTGCAGGCTATGGCTTCCCACAAGGGCTGCACGATTAACCGAAATCTAATTGATATCGCGATGTGAAGACTTTCAATATTGTAACCGCGTAACACTGCAGTTTTTTAAGGATTTGTAGTTCCAGTTTGTTGTTTGAGTGATGGAATGTTTGGCCAACAAGAACTCTGCCCCCTGATATTTGATCTGCAAACTCAGTGGAATGGTTTAAATCTCGGCTTAAAACACACTTCTATTCTATAGCTTATGAATGACATATATTTGAAGATGACAATATCTTTGTATTATTTGTTACTGCAACATCCCTTGCAGCCTGGTCTTCCAGGAAGGGGGATTACCTCATCTGTAGTCGCTTCTCAACGTTTCTTCATTTTGAGGTTATTGAGTGTTTCCCTGCCCTCATGTAAGTTTTAGATCAGGGGATGGTGTAATAATAGTCTGTTAGCAATAATCTTTGGTCTGTGCAGCCCTTTGAGACTCCTTGTGGTTAAGGGCGTTACAAATAAACATGACTTGACAATTGTCCCCTTTCGGGGTTTAAGAGCGCCGGACAATCAGAAGCAGGTTTTAATGGCACCAGCCAATTAGGGCGAGGAAAAGTTTGCAAGATATGTGTGCATGACTTTGATAGGTTGGTGTAAGCTGCCAGTCGGTCAAACAGTGAGTGCGGAAATGGCCAACAAAACAAATGTCTCAGCCCGTTGCTTTACCCGAGCGTTACGATAAAAATGAATTGATCAATTTAATAGCACTCCGAGGAAAGTCCGAAAATCAAAAAGAAAAGCTGATAACCAGCGTGTGCTCCCTGGATTTTTATCGTGTCCGGGAATTGACTGTCGGAAGTAGTGACGTTACGAATGGATTTTGGAGTCGCAAGTCATCCCTCGTACAAAGGGGCCGTGGTTAAATGGAGGCTGTATCGAGGTCAGTCTAGTTTTTTCCTCATGTCATGTGACCGAAGGAAAACAAGGCCCCATTTTTAGCGCTCACGTGACTGACTCGCGCAGTGATTCGCGCTCAATATATAGGCTCGAAAAACACAGGAAGAGTCCCCCACATGACCGTCTGAAATGAGTCTTGGATCATTGCTGCGTTACTTCGACTACTTGAGAATGGAGCCACCCAAAACGCTAAGGACTCCACCAGTTTGGAAGCATTTTGAGCAGATAACTCCCAACAAGGTATAAACAGACATGTATGATTAAGCACAGCTTAGGTCTCTATATTTGTGTGTGTCACACAAAATATAACAATTATAATTCATTATATAATATATGTAGATACAAATTTATTCCTCAATAAAAATCAATTAAATGCACTATTCCCTCTATCAAATGTGTGTCCCAATTACACAAGCACATCAAGTTACTGAACATACAACTGACAAATATATTTAATGGACAAAACTTCCATTATTTTGTGCACATATTTACTCCACTTCATCCGCCATCACTAGTCGGAAGGGAAAGCTTACAGCTAAGCTAACAACTCCTAAGCCACCATTGCCAAACATGGCTAGTCGCCAATGCCGGATCCGTTATCCATGAAACGGACGACTCAGAGCTACTACTCGAGGAAATCCACGACATTTGTGACTGTATTTCAATCATCACAAAAACATTGCAGAAGTTGTGGTTAGCCGACGCTAGCGTGTAGCTTGCCAGGCGCTCTATAAATAGCTTCCCTACACAGAAAGGAGTAGCCCTCCAATTTTGTTGTCCTTTTGAATAATGCTAAGAAAGACAGTTTATTCAACAGCAATTCTGTTTTTATACTTAGATCTATAGTTATTTGTTACAGTCGTATACTCTCAGTCTCTAAAGATGTCATTTCGAGGTATGTTTACATGACACTATGAATAAGTTCTCAGCAAAAACAAAATGAGCACAGAAATGCACTTATTTTTTTCAAGTCGAAAATTGCGTCGAAATTGCAATATATGTCTGAAAAATTGGTTTTTGTTTTTCTTTCTAAATTGTGCAGCCCTACATTCCACAAACCCATATTTTTAGCCACTTCTGGCTAAAAACTTCTTCAATGTCACATGCCTTCCAAAGCTGCTCAAGCAAGCCAACATTAAAGAGTGCTGTGATTCAAATCTTCAATAATTCTTCCACTGTTCCCTTATCTAACCACTCATGAGTCATTTAGCTGCCGGTAATGGTACACCGATAGTCGATATTGTTAGCTGCTCAGTGTTCGTCTTTCATAGTCACCTGCCTTCCAAAGCAGGTCATGCAGGCGATCATCGCCAAGTTCCATGATTCAGGGTTCTGTCACTTGACAAATAAAATACTTTACTGCCCTTTTTTGTAGCTTCTCTTCCCAAGTGCTAAAGCTAGCCACTTGCACCATTTCTGACCAACTCCAGCTATTGGCTCTTATCAGCCGCTCCTCATGTAATCAGCCTGCTTGTTTTTTCTTTGTCACCCAAGGGGATTGACACAAACATTTAGGACCTCTTGCTGGATGAAATACGTACTTGCTAACAAAAATATGGAAATAGTTCTCCCACTGTTGTCAGATGGTATTCTTTAGGCTGCCATAGTGTGTTGTTTGAATGCCCATTAAGTTCCAATGACCTTAGGTGGTGATTATGCAATGTCACTTCAAATGTTTTTGCACTTTCTTCATTTTATCCAATTCACCTGTCATGTTTACTTGTGCTACGGTCCCTCTTTACCTCTTATTTTGCCCACTATGGTTACTCAAAAGAAATCGCTGTGTCCGATTGTTAAAGAAAATCATCCTCACCTCATCATAGACACTCTCTATCTCATTGAGGAGGCTCTTTGAGCGCAGGGCCTTCATATCATTCTGTTTGAAGTTGACTCCTTGGTGGTCTAGGGACTTGAGGTAGGCCTTCTCGTACTGCTCCCTCCAAATCTTGTTGAAACCCTGCTGGGCCTCTCGCCACTCCTCTTCCTTTGCTTTCAACCTGTCAACGACAATTTCAGCACTTTAAAAAAAAAATAGCATTTGTGTATCATAATGACAGTATGTAATGAAAATAAAGAAAGGGCCACCTTTTAAGCACCACGGGGACTGCCGATGCCGGACTCCTCTTCAGCCCCTCGATGATCTCGGGAGCCTTGTCGCCGTAGATCCGATACACTGCGCGACGCTGGATGACTTCCGAGGTGCCACCCAGGCAGTCGTCTAGCCGAAAGCGATCCTGGTCCTCGGCAGAGAGACGCGACATTTTCTTCTGGACGCTCTCCAGCACCCGGATGGTGGCAAGGTTGGTCTCCAGGACGACATCCAACTTGAAAGATGCATTACAAAGTTTTAGTTTGAACAGAATGTCTTTGTGTACAGTCTGTAGAGTGAAAAGACTTTCTCCCGTGGATCAATGCCATGTCAATTTTTTTTCTACTCTTGGTCGTACTCCACCTGCTGCGTCATCCTGAGCCCTTCAACCTCTGGCGCAGTCACGGAACCTAGACGCTGAATTGGTCGGGCATGCGACCTCTCAGGGAAACCATGTTTTGCGGCTCAAGGCTCTTCAAGTCTGCAGCCGTGAACAAGACCGCTTCCCAAATGAGAATATGACAGCATCACCCAAAGGCAACATCAACCAGGACCAACCTTCTGCTATTTTGGAACAAAGCCAAACTTTATTTCCCTTTGTGACATGAAAGTGGATCTACTTAAGAACAGACCATGCGGTGTCACCTCAACTCCCTATGACCGAGGCACCAGTTCAAAAAAAAAAAAAAAAAAAAAAATCAAGCTGCCACTTGGTGCGTTTATGGGCCAAGAAAAATGAATCATGGCTACTCCAAACACTGTTGGAAGCAATTACATTTTTTCTTTTTCCTCTTTCTAATTTCCATATAGATTTGATACAATGAACAGTGTATATTCAATCAATCAAAGTGTGTTTGGGTTGAATAATTTTATCTACATTTTATCTAATCTTATCTATCAAATAAACAAACCTTGGATGAAAAGAATAGCGACCTTCAGATACAAATTTCTTCCTCGAGTTTTACCACATGTTTAGCCACAGATTAAAATGAAACCGTTGTAGTGCTCTCTATTTACTGGGGAAATTACATTAGGCTGCCCAGTGACTTGTATAAGACTAGACCCAAATATGCTACAAGTAAATTAACACTGAATAGCAAATCACCAAAAACAATGTTGTTTGCAATCTTAATAGACAGCTAAAGATGTCAAAGATCCATTCTAGGCTGTCAGTGTATCAAAAGCTAAACTGACTATCTTCACCAACTTCATTCTGAAAGATAATGCTTGTAATAATTGTGTGACAGACTTTTGTATTACCTCAAACCTTTCATCCTCACAGCGGTGAAGCTGCTCCTCATAGGGAGTCTTCTTAGAGCTGACAAAAGTAGAATCCTCTGACCAGGAGGGGAATGACACCCATGTGTCATTTAACACCTAAACACACCAGCAAAAGATTGTTTTTTCTGTACTGTGCGTTTGTTTATTTATCAATGAAATATTGGACTGGAGACTGAACAGGACGAGGACGCACCTCTTTGCATAAGGCGGTGCGCCCACTGCATTTTGGCTGCTGGTAGGTCTTGGGCAGCGCTCTGTAGCTGGAGCCCAAGCGTTTGCAAGAGGCGTAATCCACCTCACGACCTCCTCCTCCCTCCATGTAGCGATCAGACAGCCCCGACATGGCATGAGAGAGCTCCTTGTCTCCCAAAAAGGACTTGAACTGTGTGTACACTTCGGGGAACTTCCTGGAAAGTGTTTTGGATTCAATCGTGAGTGACAGATAGCAGCTCCTGACGCAAACTTTTTTAACTTAATACTGGAACACAAAATATTGCTGTAACAATAACATGCTACAAACTTGTGTTATATAGTACAATGTTCCCTCTCCATTTTGCGGTTCAACTTCCGTTTGCGCTGTGCATCAACTGAAACATTGCTGTCCTATTTTTAAAATCTTAACGATTATGGCAACAACTAAAATCGCGGTTCACGGATCCCTTAACTCTGAGCCGTCACGGCACCACAGAGGACGCAACTCTGGACAGCTTTCCCCACTGCCGACGATTCCTGGCCAATGTTGTACAACCCCCAGCAAAAAGTATGTAATCACCAGTCTTGGGCAAGCCCTCATCATACATTTTATTCTGTAGAAAAAAACTCAGATCACAAACAGGAAACAAAGTGCAACATTTTGGCATTTAGAGACACTAAAATAAACTAAGATAAGACATTGCAATGGTCAGAATGTTACTTTTATAGAGCAAGTGCAGGGAATTATGTAATCACTCGATTCTAAGAGGAAAAAAAAATGGAATCTATGCATTTTGAGTAGAAAACAAGCACACAACCAGTCAATTGGGCACCTGGCTTAGAGTAAGCAGATAAAACAGTGCAGTTATCACACCTCAGAGGGCTCCTGGACTAAGCGTATTGGCAATAATCATGGCTCAAACAGGAGATGTCTCGCTACATTGAAGATTTGGACCAAGTAAAAACAGCATGTAATGGTTGTTTAAGCCAAGCGTACTGGTAGGCCAAGGAAGACACATAGGCGTTGATACAAAAAAATCTAAAGGCTATAAATCTTGAAAACAGAAAATGCACAACAAGACAAATGAAGAAAGAATGGGAGGAAGTTAGAGTCAATGTATGTGACGGAACTGTGCAGAATCACCTAAAGGAAATGGGGTTTTCATATAGGAAAGCTAAAACGAAACCATCGTTGACGCTTAAACAATAAAGAACAAGACTGCAATGGACTAAGAAGAGGCACTGTGGATGACTGGATGAAGGTTATTTTTAATGACGAGTCACGAATCCGCATTGGACATGATGATGGTGCTGAAACTTTTGCCTAACACCGTTCCGGTGAGATTTACAAAGAGGACTGCCTTAAGAAAACATCAAAATTCCCACACTCCTTAATGATACGGGGCTGCATGTCAGGCAAAGGCACTGGTGAGATGGCTGTGGTCAAATCTGCAATCTATGCACAACTTTACATTGACATTTTATACAGCTTTCTTACTCCTTCATTTGAAAAAATGTTTGGGAATGATGAACTCGTTTTCCAAGATGCCAATGCATCATGCCACAGAACAAAAACTGTGAAATCATTACTTGGAGCAAGACGCATCAAACCAATGTCATCTGCAAGTAGCCCAGATTTCAACCCAATTGAAAACCTTTGATGGAAATTGAAAAAATGAAATTGTCCACAACAATGCTACGACCTTAAAAGATTACCTGGCAACTGCAATCAAAGAGTTGGCACCAGATTGATGAAGAATACTGTTTGTCACTCATCAAGTCCATGCCTCAGAGAGCACAAGCTGTCATTAAAGCCAAAAGTGGTGCAACAAAATACTAGTGAAATGTTTTGTGTTTCTGAATGCCAAGGACTTGCACTTTTGCAAACCTTATCATCATGTTTTCATTCTTTTTATCAGTTTGTTTTACAGAAAAAAAGTCTGAGTAATTACTTGTTCTAGACTGATGATTCCATACTTTTAGCTAGGGGTTATACTTCCGCATGGTCGTCAACAAGGTGGTTTGTCGTACTAAAATACTGAATAACCCATCTCAAAATATAAAAATATAATGAAAAATCATAGTAGTGAGCTGTAAGCCATAATAAGCAATATTAAATAATAAGCTTGCAATATTTCAGTTGGTTGGCAAAGAATCTGCAATTTATGACATATTTTTGATTGCATTTAAGAAATTTAAGAACTTTATCACAATATTCAAACTTTCTGAGACAGTCCTGTGTATATATTTGCAATAATGCACGGGTAGTCATAAAACAGGAAAATCGAAAAGATACTGTTCTATAAAGGAATTTGATTCCTACATTGAGGAAATTCACTTAATACAAAAGGGTCATAGAATGGATTCAACGGAGGAATGAAGTAATCCACTATATTTTTAGAGAACGACACCCTAAACGTATTTCATAATTACCCCAGAAAAGGAGTGACGAGCTGAAGCAGCTCAGCTCCTGACACAACCTCCTGGTTGAACAAGGCAATGCAGCGCAGGAAATTCTCATACACTTCCTGGCTTTTGAAGAGCCGGCGAACCTGGGAGATGAATCACGTTGACACTTATGCTACAGCACAAATATGCCAGGGAAAAAAATTCAAAAGATTCCACACCTTATCAAAGAAGGAGAACTCTCGCAAGACTCCGTGCTTGCCCACGGAAGCAATGGACTGGTCTTTGGTACAGGAATACTTCATTTTTTTCTTCAGGGGAAAAAAAATTATGGTGAAAAATAAATCCACTGGCAGATATTTTGGAGCATTTTCATATTTTAAAACATTTCACCCGTTTCCTAGGGAAATAAGAAAAACACTATAAAAACACACTCATAGCAGTTTTTCCCATCACAATAATTACCATTCACATTACATTTATAGGGCGGCGCGATGGTTAGCGCGTGTGCGGCACAGTTCTGAGGTCATGAGATTGAACCTCCTGTGTGGAGTTTGCATGTTCGGGCACTCCGGTTTCCTCCCACATTCCAAAAACATGCATGTTAGGTTAATTGGCTGGTCCAAATTGTCCCTAGGTACGAATGAGCGAGCGAATTGTCTGTCTCTATGTGCCCTGCGACTGACTGGCAACCAGTTCAGAGTGTCCCCTGCCCACTGCCCGAAGATAGCTGGGATGGGCTCCGGCACCCCCGAGACCCTACGATTTAGGTGACGGTAGATACCTTTTGGTTTTTAACTCCATGCTATAGTTATCACACATGTATGTTAAGAAAAAAAATAAAACACACTTTGTTTGTCAACAAGAACTACATAGGCGAACTCCAGGTAGAGAGGAGACACAACCAAGTCATGCTACTACTTCTATAGAAAATCAAAGTATACTCTAATGAGGAAAATAACTGCTTAGAATCTTCACAAGTGGTGTTGGCTGATTGAATATTATCAGATGGCGCCAGATGATTAGTTATTGGGTCGTGTACCTATCAAACCGATAACTGTGACAGACAATTACTATTACGGTTTCTGTTTAATCTATTTATGTTGATGTATATTGAATGTTTTAAACAACACATCGAATAATATTTTCATATAAACAGTGCTGAGAAAATATGATGTATAAAAAATAGCAAAAACTATAAAAATCTAATAAAATAAAAAGAAAAAGACATAAGGAAAAAAAGCAACATTTTCTGCGGACGAGGCAAGAATTTACTCCTACAAGTGCAATACCTTGAGGAGTGGAGACATGTGGGGTAAGAGCACAGGCCTGGGCCTCTTTTTGCTCTGTTTGGCTAGAGGATCGTCATCGTCTGGTTGTTTTAGCTGCTCTTTCGCTCCGGTCAGTGAATTCCCGGTGAACTATTGATAACACATTGAATCATAGGTATGACATGAATCAATTAAAATAAAATTGACAAGAATGCTTAATGTCAAGCTTAGGATATTGGCCTGACATTTAGAAGAATAACCAAGGGACCAAAGAGAGCAAAGTTGCTTTTTTCTTCTCTTTTGTACTGACCAGTGATCTCTTGGCATCAGGCAAGAATTGACCAAACTCAGCCAGCAGATCTTCCTGTCCTTTGAAAAGACTGGCAACTTTGGAAAACACTTCATCTTCAGTCATCCCACAGGTACCTCGACTGCCCCGACTCTCCTTCACTTCCAGCTGCTCCTTCTGTGAGGCACAAGATATCAAAATAAGTGATGAGAAAGGCAAAGTACAGTAGACCCCACAGATACTGAGTCACTAAACTTACACTATTTTTATGATACGATGTGGAAAACAATGTTTACGACGTCAACAAAGAATAATTTTGCGTACCAACGATCTTACAATTCCAACTTTGTTGTGTTTGTTCATCTGATTGTGAAAGTTACGTGCCTCGTAAGTCTCTAAAACATTTGGATGCTGTAGGAGTGATATCAGATGCTGTTCTGCTATTGGTTTGCATCACGATTTTGTGAAGCTCCCAATATGATAAAGGCGGAACAGTCTCCCAGAATTCTCAATTCGCTCTCTTGGTTCAGTTCAGGATCGCTTTAAATTATTTAGCTATGGGTGCCAAGACTTACAGCAATGCCAAAACAAAATGCAAAAACAGGATGCATTGGAAACAAAGCATGTGATGGACAAGAAAAATGAAGAAGGCAAACACATTGGTCCCCATTTTGTTACACGTATAATCAGATATATCACAATTAAGTAGTACTAACGTGGGACCATTGTTATTTTAACGATTTTATCTTGGGTGCCAGGGGTTCAGAAGACATCAGCTAATTACCATAGGTTTCTATACCATGCAATACAGCAATATCACTAGGGGGTTTACTGTATAATCATGATTATCAACAGCTAAGTAGTAGTACCTGGTATGTGTGAAGAATTTCCAAGAAGGCTCTGTAGATCTCAGGGTGGTCCAGAAAGCGGTTTTTTATCTTATTGACGTAACTGATGGCACTGTCAAACTCCACCGGGCTTGTTTCGGGGGCTGACGGGGACGCGGAGGCGCCCTGATTTTGACTCTCTCTACTTGCCAGGGGAAGGGACAGTCTGCTAGGATTTTCCTGTGGCCCGGCTGAAGACGTCGAGGAAGATAAAGACTCCAACGAGCCCGACTTCGTGTCACCGGTGTGGACCGGCACCACTTCAGAGGAAGTGGCAGCAGCCGCACCAGAGGTTGATGTAGAAGCGGAGGTGCTGACAATCTTCCCCTGTTGGCCAGGTGATATCTGAATAGATGACAAATTGAATTATAGTGGTATTCTTAAAAAACAGAGCTACACCAGACACCGGAATGGAAAAAAAGAATCATAAACCTTTGAAATGTATTGAATTTCTGTAGATTTATCAACCTTAACTCAATGAGTACCACACCAAGATTGACATGATGAACATTCATCCATTTTCAAGACCGACTTCACTTAAATATTTTTAATATTGTTGATCACAAGCCATCATGGTTTAGAGCAGGGGTCAGGAGCCCACGGCTCGCCAGCCATATATGGCTCTTTTCATGTGTGCACATGGCTCGGAGATAAAAATGGAAATTGCGCAGTTGCTTAGCTTAGCATAATGTTGCATACAGAGTAATTTGTTGCAGTGCAAAGCCAAGACAATACCGACCGCACAAAGGCAACAGTCCAGTATCTATGGGACATAAATGTGTGGACAACACTGCTGCGAACATTGACAAATGTCACATCAAACAGAGTGATTCGGTGTCATATTTGACCCTGATCTATCCTTTGAAACGCATGGAAAGAAAATTACTATAACCGCTTTCTTCCATCTTCGTAACATTGCTAAAATCCGTTCAATACTGTCTCAGTCGGATGCGGAAATTATAATTCATGCGTTTGTTACCCCCCGTCTCGATTACTGTAATGCACTACTCTCTGGTCTCCCGAAGTCTAGAATCAAGTCTATTCAGCTGGTACAAAATGCCACAGCGAGGCTTTTAACTAGGACAAAAAAGTACGATCACATAACACCGATTTTGGGTAACCTGCATTGGCTCCCAGTTAGCCATAGATGTGATTTCAAGGTTCTCTTAGTATTATACAAAATCATACATGGACTTGCTCCCTCTTATCTTTCAGATCTGATTTGCCCCTATGTCCCGGTCCGAAGCCTACGATCTGAGTGTGCCGGTCTTCTGGAGCAAAGAAGTGTTCTGCTGGTTCGAGAGCGTTCTCCATCCAGGCACCGGTGCTGTGGAATGCTCTTCCCTCTGAGATCCGATCTGCAACCTCAGTAGAAATGTTTAAATCTAAGCTTAAAACTCACTTCTACTCCATAGCATATGAATAACCTACTCTTCTCGTCGGCTGAAAAATAGTCTGTGTAATATAGTGTAATAATCTGTGAAGCCCTTTGAGACTCTTCGTGATTTAGGGCTATACAAATAAAAATGACTTGACTTGACATAAATTACACATCAATTTACACTCAAGGTGTCACAGCAAGAGACGACATTTTGGATGTAACTCGCTATCTAATCTTTTATATGGAAGCTCATTTATGTTCATTGTTGAAACACTTTATGATGAAAAGCTCTACCAAAGTACCTGGAGCAATTTGATTGCGAGAATGCTAGGAATGGGCGGAGCTACACACAGGGCGAGCACACTTCCCGCTCAGCGCCGTCTGCACTGAAGGTAAATACGTTGGTATCCACGTTAGCAGTAATTTGTAACCTTTTTGCAAAATAAGTTGTGTACTCACACCTTGTTTTCAAACCATTACCCAGGACAAAAATTACCTTCAAAATGAGCCTTCATACTCGTAAGTAACTGCAGGAGAGGAACAAATTTTAAGTGGTGTATCTATATTAATATGGGACACAGGCTCTGGCATTATTATATTATTATCATTTCGTAGATTTTATTAAATCCTCAAACATCACACGGTGAAATGAAATGTGCTGAAGAATCAGCGTTTGTCTGGAGAGAGGGTTTGGCGGTTTTGTTGAATTTTGTCTTAAAATATATGGTGTGGCTACAACTTGTGGAAAAACCACTACATTTGGGATGGTTGGATTTTAATCATTGAGACCTGGCTTAATCCAAGGAGCCCCGATGCTAGCGTACAACTAGTAGCCAGCCTCTCTTCTAAATTGCTTTCTTGCACGATAAGGAGAAGCCCTCCAATTTGGTTGTACTCTTGTATCATAACAGTAAAGACTATTAATTCCACTGCAATTCTGTCTTTTTATTTGTAAAACTATAGTTGTTACTGCAACTAAATCATTATCAAACATGTCCAAAACTGGACATCAAGTTACATTTTGCTGAGTTTCCGGCAATGCAGAATTATTTTTCTCTTTTGAATGAATTGACTCATGTACTATTGCAAAGGTTGTACGGCCTACAAACGTCTTTCATAAGATATCGATTTCTTTTTTTCCTTATATATTTTGTCACATAATACTAACATTTCTGGGGGCTTATTTAGTCGGTTGCAAGATACACAACTGTACTTAATCACATTTTTAGTGGAAGTACAACGTTGGCAACAAGATTCACTTGATATAATTGGAAATTATTTGAATGCAACACAAACTTTTTCTCCTTTTCCGTGTTTTTTTTCTACCTTTTTTTTAAATTCCTTTAAAAAGAGCTCATTGTGTTTATTTTTTCCTAGCTGTTACTTTTTTCTTTTCATTTTGTTTCTTTTTTTCTCAGCTTTCCACTACTTTTACATTTTGGTATTTTTTTCTTTTTGGTTCTATTTCCCCCTTCCTTTAAGTCATTTTGTGCATAATTTTACATAATATTTGGTTATGTTGGGATTAAAGAAGCAAAAACAACCTGAAGAGCCGTTTAGGACCCGAAAGAGCCGGTTACTTTTAGTGAGCAGAGCCGAAGAAGCCGGTTCTCGAAAAACTGACTCAACTATGTTCTACTTGGACCTTGACTTCAAAATACAGCATTTAGAACACAACGTCAGTGAAACCCGTGTATTTTTACCTTCATGCACTGTAACTTTGACTTAATATGCTTCTTAATCAGCCATTTTGAGCCCTCATTTTTGTGAGCTGGCTAGATTTTCTTGTGCGCTGGCTAGATTTTCTTGTGCGCTGAGAATGTCTGGGCAGTGCGCGTTTGCGCACGCGCGCAGTTTAGAGGGAACATTGGTGTGTATTCTGCTATTTGTCAGATTTCAGCTTGGACGGGTCCACACCTTGAAGAGGATAAGTCGTGTAAAAAATGAATAGATCGGCACCTGACCGGTTCTGTTGACCTAAGTGGTTATGCATCAAATTAAAATCATCCGGAGCGCTTGTTTACAAAGAAAACAAGGTCAAAGTGGTCTCACCTGTGTGGAGAAAGGTGACTGAAGAAAGGCGATCCCATTCTTTGGGACCTCAATCCGATACCCAGGTGGAAGGAAGGCATTGAAGCCCAACACCAAGTCAGGGTGCCCATGAAAAAGTTGGGACACACGATTAATGACTCCTGGAGTGTCAATGCTGAAGACAAGATTGAGAGTGAATTCTACTTACAAAAGTGCAATAAATCCATGCAGACAAACACCAAAACCCCAACTCTTTTTTTCATACCTCTGAGACTTAAACTCCTTCATGATGTCGAGAAACTTGTTGTATATGCCAGGGTCGTTGGCAAAACGGATTTTAACCTGGTCCAGGTATGACAAGGCATCTTCAACCTGCAGCACATCGGGAGTGTTAAGAACACTACAAAGCTTTTTTTAATGGCACGATCTAACAACCAAGCAAGGATGCTGAATCAGCTCTGCTGCAGTTACAATAGCTTCATATTTATTCACATAAGCAAATGCACGACGAGAATTGCTCCATTTTACCTACTCATGTCCCGATCACAAAGATGACTTCTCAAGTAAAAGGAAACATCTTGTTGAGTAAAACATGTTCTGAACACATCGATGACTACTGAAGTAAACAAACGTACGTTGTGTACTATTGCAACGCTAGAACATTTATAAATAAATGCGTGGCTATCAAAACACACCAGGCTTTTTTTCGCCGCCTTGTCCATTTCTGAATACGCTATGTGCAAGTTTAAAGTCGGGCTGCTAGGAAATGATCGTTTTGTTCGCACAAAGCACTGCAAGATATCTTCGCAAAGGGGCTACTCGTATTAGCATTAGCCGGTCAAACGACGATAAGTCCTCCAACACCCACACATTTTTGACACTTGCTTTATTCCTCGCCTATTTCAACCAACACAGGATCGAAATAATAACAATGCCAACACCGCAACAGAATTCATAGCTGATAATCATTTGTAGTAGCTTCTTTTTTTCTGCTAGCTGACGTCCTCTACTTTGTTCGAAAAAAGGAGGAACTTCCCACACCAGCGAGATTTCTTTCGAGTTTGCATTAGTGGAATGAGAAAGTAAACCACGTCACTCGTGACACTTTTTTATCAGCAAAGAATAACGGTGTTGTGGGGGTTAAAAAAAATAAGACTTTTACATGGAGCTTGAGCCGACGTTGCTTTCACTCGCCTCGGTGTTAATAAAACAAAATGGTTGTGTGTGTGTGTGACTCCTAGGGGACTTTTCCCCTATTTTCACCTTCTTTTCACGATAAAAATGTCTTTCCCCCGTCGTTTGTTTTCTTACCTTGAGCTTCTGGAAGTGCTGCTGCTGTTGTTGCTGCACTTGCTTTTGTGTTATAACGAAAGGTTTCTCTTGAATCGGGTTGATTTGTTTCACCGTGCTGTGCGCCTGGATCTTCGCCATGAGCGCGGCGAACAAGGGGGAGGCTGCCGCCGGAGCCCAACTTGCAACGAAGGAAGGTGAAAGGAGGGAAAGCTTCAGCGACGTTTAGCCGAGAACACGTCCTCTCGTCCGGGTAGCCAGTCTGCCTTCCGTCAGGGGAGCAAGCCCTACTTTTGCCTGGCTCGGGCGCGACGCTAAAGGACGAAAAATCCAGGCGAACGAATGTAGGTGACAGAGGAGCTGGCTACTCGGTGAAACATCGTCGAATTGAGCGAAAGGGAGGCGAGACGGACGGTGGAGAGGAAATGGGGGGGAAAGAAGTCGAGGGACAATGGTTGTCGTTTATCGTTTAAAATAACGATTGCCTGTCTCTTTAAATTCGGCGGCAGTGGCTGTTTCTAGTCGTCCGGAAGTCGGAGTCAAGTGAGAGAGAAGAAAAAGGAGGGTGGGATTTCAGGGCGCATGCGTCAAGGTGGGAGGAGCATAATGGACAAGAATGAGAAAGCTCCACCCCCTGCTGCTACAAAGGAGCTGTGTTACTTCTCCCGCATATTTACAATCACGATTACATTTAAAGCCACAGTGTTTTTTATAGCGACCCCTAGTTGTGTAAAAAGTATTCAATTGTTAAGAAAAAAACATATATACTAACGCAAAATATCTCGTAGGTTTAGAATATTGGAATCAAACGACACAACTTAGAAGATTACATGTTTGGCTGCCATCTTACCACTACGGAGACCCAAATGACCAATTTACCAAGCTAGCTTAAGGCCTCTTACCGCACACAGTTTGCTATTTTTTCCATTCTTTCCTTGTCTAGCAACTCTCATTAGCTACTTGCCTGCAGGTTATATCCCACCACAGGCCCAAATCATTAGCTGCTCCATCAATGTTTTTGTGTCCCTCGCTTTCCACTGCTAACTCATGCAAGCTCAAGTCAAGGAGCTGTGATTCAGGAAGCTTCCAAGTCTTTTTCCATAGTTTCCTTCTCTAGCCACTGACATTAGCTATTTGGCTGAATCTTAGTAATACTTATACAATTTCTAAACAATCATCTGCTTTAAAATGTTTTTCTTATATTACTAGAGAAATAACTTTAAAATATATCTTTATAAATATATACAGGTCCCCTCAGAACTGTACCCACAACCACCATCATAAAAAAATTAAAAAATCTATATCCGCAACAGCAAAGTAGCAGCACGGCAACGCATCGGTCCATTTCATCAGCCAGCCGACACAGCAATTTACCACTACACTTCACAGGTAAATATCGTCTCGGCAGCAGATAGGTCCATTGTTTTGTATTTTCTGCCGGTTGTATGTCGGACATTACTTTTATACATAAAGACAAGGTATGTTTTATCAGTTATAGGTATTGATCTGGAAAAGCAGGACATAATCTGTCAACAGTAAGAAAAAAAAAACCATCATCGTTCACTCGTAGTATGGATGAATTTGTTTCAAGACATGTTTTTATTAGCACATTAAATACAGACAAAGCGGGGACAAACCCCTCAAAAGAAATGATCTTGAGTGCATTTAATTTGAGACGACATCACAGATTTCCTCACTATAGAATGCATTTACTTTCATCTAGGTTTTGGCAGCTCGTTTCCATCTTTCCAGCCACTGCTTATAAGTCAACCCTCCCTTTTGGAGATCAGGTAGGACATGCTGCGCAGGCTGATGCCACCTACCAGAAGGAAACACACAAAAAAGGAATTCAAGTAATGCAGCACACACTGGATGACAAAGCGCAGGCTTCGTACACCAAGTTCAAGCACTTTTTAAGGATATTTTTTAATGTCTTCAGTACCATCAAAAAAAAAATCTTGTGTGGATAATGTAATTTTCAATCTTGCATGTACATTTATCAAGTCATGTGATTTTAAGATCTTGAATAAATCACAAATATATATTTGTGGATCTCAATACGTGTGTAAATATTTTGTGTTGAGTAAAAATGAATGTAATATGTAGCTTATATTATCAGTTGCAGCGAGTTCTTCCAATTACACTTTACCACCTGGAAACGCTACCTTGATTTTTTTTTTCATCGCCATAATTGATACGTAATCCTTGCAATAATACACATTTTATTCTGCCCCGTTTAGGTGTAGCATAAACCTGTCCTGTTGGGCGCGACCCGTAGGGGACAATGCTATTACATACACTTCTAATCAGTGCTTACTTTGCAGTCATTCAAACAGTGACTGTAGCCTTCAACCAGGAGAAGATGTCATCAAGTGGTGTCCAACTGTCAATGGGCGTTTCGACCCTAAACCACAACGCCCTCGAGTTGGCGGGCCAGCAGTGATGGCCAGTCACTGCCCATCTTCTCCTGGTCCCCAGCTAAACTCCTCTCTCCTACTCCGGAGCCAGCAAGAGGCTCTCTCCGCGGCTTCCCCCACCCTATGGGCAGCTGCCTTCCTCTCCCTTCCATTTATTCCCAGAGCTGTTAATGTGTCCCATACAGACTGAGCTGGGAAGCCCCTGCACCTGACCTCAAATATAATAATATAATGCTAGCTGCCGTTAATTACGAGGGGAGAACAATTGCAATGGAAAAAGCGAAGCAACCTGAGAGCAGTGTCGGCTTGATTTTTAAGCAGACTTGTTAAGAAACAGGGCAGCAATTTCAAGCATTTACAAGCACTTCACCCCAAATTTAAGCACTTTACAATCCTTGAAAAACAAAATAAAATGAAAGACTTTTCAAGGATTTCAAGCACATGTTTCATCCCCGAAAACAGTTTCACTCTACGGTGCAAAATGTAAATAAAGCAATGCATCTCACCAGTCAGAGATTGCTGCCTGAACCTTCCCCGCATAAGAAAGACTTTCTGCACATTTCTGGGTCAGAACTCTGACCCTTAGCACCAAAGACTTCTGCAACTTGTCCTCCTCTTTGACCTTGGACAGCAAGGCTTTAAAAGGAAAACAGATTTATGTTTTTTTAATACAACTGTACGCATTGGTGCTTTAGTTTCATTACCTTTGTGATCGGAGACAAGTAGCTTTGCCGTTTCTTCTTTAGCTTTCCGCAGAGTGGCAGAGTGAAGTTGCAGTAAGCGACTCAGAAAGAGCCATTCCAGCTGGTCGTAGCATGCCTGAGCACACAACTCTTCAGGAGCCTTTATTGAAATCAACAAAATGAAATAAAAAAGGTCGGATCACAAAGACTGTGGCAGCCCAGGTTACGGCACCCGGAGCTTACGATATTTTCACGTTACCACGTGGAAACGATGTTTTTGGACTTTCTGTACGGAATTTTCGCCACCATATGACGCCAACAACAAATTGTTTTGCGAGTCACGTGGGTCATACTTCTCTAAGAAGCCTGTCTGCTGTTGGTCAATGTTATATAAAATGCTGGTCTGCTATTGGTTTGTGAAACAGTGTCATAAAGATGCTGATATGATATCGTCAGACCAAAACCCCGCAATGCCGCTTTATTTTTCAGTTCAGAATATTCCATGTACTCCATAAAGACTTTGCAGGTTGATGTGATACAATACTGTATTTATTGTATTGCACTCATTAGCTACATGTATCAATACTTGCAGTGATGCTAAAGTGGGAAGAAAGAAGATAACCATGTATATGAAGGTTGAAAAAATGCGAAGAAGGCACAGGCATCGTTGCACTCACTTTGGCTGTAATCAAACAACAATCGGGACTATTCATAAGAATAACGAGGCAATTAATGAAGGAAAACTTCTAAAAAGATGGCAATGGTCGCAAGTGGAAGTATCTAAAAAGCCTGAATTTTCAAACACCGCCTCTTCCACTGTACCAGGTCTAGTCATGTCACACTAAAGATAATATCACTTTTCCTTTACATGTACATTTATTCATATTTTATTTAATCATACACACGTTTAATATGCAGAACGGCAGCGCAGTGGTTAGCGCATGTGCGGCACAGTTCTGAGGTAATGAGATCGAACCTTCCTGTGTGGAGTTTGCATGTTCTCCCCGTGCTTGCATGGTTTTCCTCTGGGTACTCCGGTTTCCTCCCACTTTCCATAACGATGCATGTCAGGTTAATTGCTGGTCCAAATTGCCCCTAGTTATGAATGAGCGGGTGAGTTGTCAGTCTCTGTGTGCCCTGTGATTGGCTGGCAACCGGTTCAGAGTGTCTCCTGCCCACTGCCCTAAGACAGGTGAGATTGGCTCCAGCATACCCGCCACCCTACTGAGGATAAGTGGTGCAGATAATGGATGGACATGTTTAATATGTCTATACGATTTTAATGTTTGTGGGTTCAGAACACATTCGATAACTACCATAGGTTTGGATCCCCAACCATTCACCAATTTCACTTTACAACCCCCACCTCAGAACAGTTGTCACGTCCTGGTGGTTACTGTACTCAATGGTACTCTTTAGATGTTCATGCTCAAGTCAAGTTCAAAAATACGACATTCAGAGATCACAACAAACTATTGGGGAGCCCAAGACACTTAAAATTTCTCTTTTGAGCCACATTGTCGACCATTGAATCATCACAGGACGCAACACTAGGCTACTTTTGAACAACAAGTCACTCACAATTTTGACACGTTGCGTTATGAGCTCACCCTGTAGAGAGGGAACGCCAGATTCTCACACAGACTACAGAAGGTTGATGCTCGCAAATGATGGATGGACAGCCACGATGCGGGAATTCTTTGCATTCTGTAGCGATAAACATTCCAGTTGAATAAGTGTCAGCTCATAATTTCGTCAACAAATCAAAAGTTGACTTATGTCTAAAGACAACTGTGATTGGTTAAATTCCAAAAGGGGTCAATGCAATTTGACTATAATAGTTTCTAAGAACTATGTAAACTGCCAAAAGCATTTAAAAGAGGTGCCATATTTTTTGTGTTAATGCACATTTTTCTTAGACCCAATGAACTCAAAAGTTTGGGTGTGCATTATAAACAAGGTCTTACGGTAGTATATTACCATATTTGCGAAATGATTGATCAGTCAAAAATATCGCTGACTGCAATCGCAAAACATTAAATGCAATCACATCTTTCGACCAAGTAGTAAGAATTAGTAAAAATATCCCAATCACTTGCTTAGACATTGTATAAAAAATTATAGTACTTCTCACTGGCTCGAGCAGAGGCGAGATGCCTCTTTATTTATTTTCTCGCCTCGCCCATACTGAAACACGAGTTAAGCATTGCCGTTTTGCCCCTTTACCAATACATAGAGCAGAGGTCTTCAAACTTTTTGAAGCAGGGCGCTACTTTTGTTACCGATTAGCCCAAAATGCACCAATTTTTTATATGCATTCCAAAAATAACTTATTTTATCACAAGGTTAATTTTAGAAAGTAAATTTAAATGGACTCAGTTAACCACTAAAAAGATCATTTTACTAGAACAATGGTTTCCAAACTTTTGCAGGCTGGCGCCCCCTTGGCCCCCCAGTGAATTTGTCACAAAATAACATTCCAATTATTTATTTTGACATGTCTTCATAACCAAACAAAGTCAACCTCTAACATAAATAACATTTGAAAAAATGAAACTCTTGAAAAGAATCAAGAACATTTGCAGAGTATAAACGATAAAATGTACATACTTAAAATAACCCACACCAAACAAAGTAAACAAAAATCAATTGTGCACACTATAAAAATGTAAACATTGCACACTAAAAATAATCCACATACCTTTAAGGCTGTAAACATGACATGTCTGCAATTAGTGTAATATACAATTTACCATGTGCTACTGCAGTATGTTCATCATTGCAAAAAAAGGTATTAAAGTATTAAATGTTGCTTTGATGGAGGTTTGATTACCTCTCAGTCCACTTGTAGATGCACCTTCTTCGTCTTTTACTTGTAATCCTTTTTGACATGCCGTGTATTTTAATATGTGATTTTTTTAAGGTGCTGGTACAAATGACTTGTGTTTCCTCTGGACCTAGAGACTAAGCAAAAGTAAATTCTGCAACAGGTGTTTTCTTCTGTTCTGGGTGTGGCAAAGTGTGGTGCTTGCAAAACTTTGAATGGCGATTATTAAAACTTGCCTCTGACTGGTCAGCGCTTTTAAAACTTGAACAGTAACAATTGTGGTTGGCCAAAACTCCATCACTCACTACAAAACCGCAGTGCTTTGCAGTTTCACAACCGCACTACGTCACATCGCGATGTCTGTTCGATTTCGCTTAATCGTGCACCCCTAACGTGTTGTGTACAAATAGTCAAACAAACATTCAAACTTCTGACTTCGGACTGCCGCCCTCTTCTTCCTCACCAGTACCCGTTTAGATGGCAACTTGGGTTGCAGAGAAGAAACTCTGCATACAACTCCTCCTTAAAACTCAAAGTGCAATTCACAAAAATCGAGCAGCTAGAAGACACCGGTGTTAGAGAATGGAGAAAATGGAAAAACGTCCGGAGAGATATAAATAAAACAAACAAAAAAAAGCAAGAAAAAGGAAGCAACTCTATGGTGTATGTGATGATAAATCAGAATTTGAAGGACATTAAATAAATATTGTATTTTTTTGGAATACATTGTTAATAAATCCTTTATCAGGGCCACACATATTATTGAATACAAATTTGGGGCGTGCGTTAAACACTAATAAAAATGGTATTTGAAATATTGCACAATGAGAAGAATGCCATCACTTTTGTTCCATGACTTTCATGAAATAAATACAAAAAATAATATATTCCTGTTTTTACCCATCAACAATCCTACGATCCAGAGCTTGCAGTGAAACGGTGCCCATCTGCTTGACCTCCTTTGAGATGTTGTTCCTAATATTGCTGGCAGCAATGGTGACCTCTTGGCACTGTGGCACCACCTTGCCCTCCAGAAAATCTTGTAGCTAAAAAGGCAATGTGATCGATTAAAATACACTTTTGTCCTTATTTTTAAATTACTAGAAGTTTGACATCAAGGGGTAGACAAACCTCCTTGTGCATTTGGATCAATTCAGTCTTCGCTGCTGAATTCAACTTAATCAGACTTTTAATATGTTCCTGTTTGAGGAGCTAAGCAAGGACACAAATGGAGAGGTATCAACAAGGGCAGATTTCAACATTTGGTGAACATTCAGGAGCTGATACAATTGAAATCCAAATATTGCCAGCATTCAGATGATGTAAAGATATCGAAACACGCCCAATTAACCAGACTCCAACTGCGAGTATTTCGACTGCAACGGTTAGGTCTTTTTATTTTCAATTATTCGTGCATATATTTGCATTCAAGTAATCCCATTGTTTTGTGCACGTCTACATTCCCTCATACGGTATATTTTTATGCTCTATTGTACTGTGGGACTTATTGTAAAGAAACATACTCAATATATATGGGACTATGCGTTTGTCTTAATGCATGTAAACGATTTCATGGAATTGCTCCGGAACTCCAATATTGCGTTTCCGTTAGGATTATTGCCTGCAGGTAAACTGAGCTGTTGTCCAGCACGGAGTCTCACCACGATATGCCTGGAGTCTACAATTTCCTGCCGCTGGCTGCGCAGGTGGCCTATCACCTCCCCTTGGCTGCGGACATACTGGTTGAGGTTGACGCACCATTCTTGAATATGATCCCTGGCTGCAGCCTTCATCACGCACTGAAGCTCCAGCTCCAAAACTGATCTGCCCAGAAAAATTCATAATAAAT
This sequence comes from Urocampus carinirostris, assembly GCF_059441175.1. Taxonomy (NCBI): domain Eukaryota; kingdom Metazoa; phylum Chordata; class Actinopteri; order Syngnathiformes; family Syngnathidae; genus Urocampus; species Urocampus carinirostris. The sequence continues at coordinate 7,362,598 of NC_142360.1, forward strand.
CAGTTGGAATAAAAAATATCCAATTGTGGAGGTAAGATATCTGTCGACTTACAGAGCCAATGAGTCTTTTTGTTTGTCATCGACAAAGCAAAGTAGCTTCTGTTCAGCCTGTTTCCTGCAGTCCATAAACTGGTTGTTGAGTTGCTGGACTTTGAAGCGAGTTTGGGATAGTTCCAGTAAGCTCTCTTCTATTTCTTGCCATGAAGCCTGCAATCATAGAGAGAACACTTAATTTGTAATGCTTATTATAATAAACTAAACACACACATTTATATATATATAAAATCATGGTTATTAGGACTTCACAATAATTTTAAATGCCACCTATGATGTCAAACCTATCGGCCGGAAAGGAAAAATAGGCCATGCAATGATATTCAAGCAACTGACACCATTCGTTAGAGAGAATCTAAACATTTATGTTTGTCATCAGATCATATTTTGATTTTCTATAGATATTGTTTCACAATTTGGTCATGTCACTACTTTACCTTTTGATAATTTGCATGAGGCACCAGAGGCCCATTACATTCGTTATTGACGAACAAAGTAAGTATCGGCAGTTTGATAAATTCGATCTCTTGTCTCTCCATCACTTTCTGGATAAAAGTTTACCGAAGCTGTATACAGAGACTCCCCTACTTACGATCATTCAACTAACGATAAATTGTAGATACATTTTTTTCGGGATATTAAAAAAAATTCCGGACAGTGCTGTAAGTTAGATTTTGTATTGAGTGCACCTTTTTTGAGTACAGGACATTACTGTAGTGCTTCTTTTCGCCACTACCGGCGTGTGGCGCTGTGAGAGCTCAGCCAGCATCCACTCCGAAAAAGAAATCTGTCTTTTTCTTCTGAGTTCGCGTGTAAACATGCTATACTGTATCTCAAGCGCGCTAAGAACTTTGACATTTTCATTGTTTAATATCTCGTGCATCTATTCAATACGGTTAGTGTAAAGTGTTAAGAAGAGGCGAGCCGGTTCTTTTGCAACGAAAGTGGAAAAAGAAAGCTTGATGTGTTTGAGAAAATGGTTTGATCGCTTTTTTTCGGCCACTCTCTAACACGGAGGAGGACCTCTTGAAGATTACCTTCCAAAAGTAAGTTACAATTAACTTTATGGAGCACAATATTTTATGAAACGTTTATTCTTTTAGTACAAGACAATACAGGTTACTTATACATGCCTTAAACATACTCATACAAACCATAAACATATAAAATATAGCACTGAAGCAACTTACAAACAAATTCCACTTACGAACGGTCCGGAAGTTCATACGTAGGGCAGCGTCTGTAATGTCATTTGAAACGAAATAGAAGACACGCCTAAAAATAATCGGATTTTGTTTGTTTTTTGTTGAAGATAAAATGCCGTTACCAAAAAGGTTATCGGTCTCAAGAAGCAGGATTTTATAGGTTATAAGTAGGACACAAAGCCTATATTTCATCAATTGTTCATAAATAAATTACAATTTGATCATGAAACACGCTATCATATTAACTACAAATTTTTCATTCTATCAAAGAATAAAGGGTTTTTAAATTAGGACCAACCTGTAAAAGTGCCTTAACAGAAGCCAAGCAGTCACTCTTCTTTACCGTTAGGTCTACAAGTTGATTGCTTTCATAATGGAATCGAAAAAGAAAAATAGACAAAGACATAAAGATTAAAATTCTTTCACATTATTTCAAATTGTCTAGAAAAAAAATTATTGTTTTGCATACTCAAGAGCACAGACAACCTCAGTCAAATCAAGAGATGACACTTTTGCCTCCAATTCCTTTTGCTCCTTGTAAGCCAAATGTTGTAATGCAGACAGGATGTGGTTTGGAGGGTAAACATCCACCATGTTCTAAACAATAAGCAGGAATTCATTTTGTTAAATTTTAAACAAATGTACATGTGAATGCTTATATAGCAAAGTTTGGAAATACTAACTTCCACAGCACTTAGCCAGTAATGATACACAGCAGTCCTTTGTGCGCCAGTCATACTGTAACAATGGAGGGATATAGTAGCAATTACCAAAAAAATTTGTTTTAAATAAATAAGATCAGGCTCCCACCGTGCACAGTCTTCCGTTTTCAATTCGATTTCTTGCAAACCTTGGTAAAAACGGACCCTGTGGTTACACAGCTCTCTCACTTGCCGCTATTTGAGAAAAAACATTGTCATTAGTTGATATTAAATCGTCAAAGTAATCATATTAACTTGATTTATTGCATAGCCCCATTTAAATCCATATATAAATTTTCCTAGAGTTATAATCTTGTAAAAAGCATTTTTTCCTGCTATTTTTTAAAATTACAGTGTTTAATGATTCATCACTAGAGAATGTTTGAGTTTAAAATAGAGTATAAGCGTGTCCATTTAAAGAAGATCTGAGGTAACCCGCCGGATACCACTTGGCAAAATTTAAATGACTTCTTCCACATTTTGTGATGAATTTCTGCCAACGACGGGGCAGGAAAGCTGGACTTAATCCAGTAAAAGAGAGTGCAAATGACACCTATGGAGCGGCTGGAAAGAGCAAATAGCTGGAGTTGGTCAGAGCTGGTGTAAGTGGCTAACTGTGACAGCTAGCAGGAGAAGCTACAAAAAAAGACCAGTAGAATATTGAAAGGGCAAACCAGAATTCGTCAAGAGACCAAGACCCTGAATCACATAACTAAGCCACGTTTGCTAACGTGACAACTAGTGGATAGACATAGACTGCAGTCAGGAATCTAATATAAGTGGCTAGAGAAGGAAACTGAAAAAAAAGTAAAAGATGACAATCACCAGATGCCTGAACCATCGAACTCAGCAAGGTTGAGCTGTGGAAGGTGAGTGACACTGAAGAACAAAGCAGGAGCAGCTAACAACAAATAGCAGTGAGCCATTTCCAGCAGCCAAGTGGCTGACATAGATGGCTAGAGAAGGAAACAGTGGGGAAAAAAGTGCGCTAAGTGGCCATTAAGTGCTTAAGCAAACAAGCTAGCTTTGCAAAATTGTCATCCAGGCCTCTTTAGTAGTAAGATGTCGGACAAATCCAAGCTTCTTAAAGCTGAGTATAATAATGTCTAACACATTTTTAAACCTGCGAGTCTTTACAAATAATTATGTGAACGGGAGTACACATGTCTTTGCTTATTATTCGCATAAATAGTGTTTCATTTAAATAAATGAAGTACACCACTAGGGGTCGCCTTATAAGACATGCTGGGGCTTTAAAATGAAACAAATGATCCCGATAGAGGATCCTACCATAACTTGTGCTTCCACAGGACATTTTAGCAGGAGTGTGTCAGTGTCACAGTCGCCACACCCTTGATTTTCAAACACCACCTCAACTTCTGCTTTCCTGCAAAGTGTATTCATAAAAATGAATCTTTCATTTAAAAAAATGATCAACACTTTCTTCCTTACAGGGTAATTTCCTCCAAATCTCGACAACGGCTGTTGAGTTCTTGAATGTCACTTGACAGCATTTCGCCCGCTGATGAGCAGCGGTGCTGGAAGGCCTGGAGAAGCAAAGTCCTCTGCTGAGTATCTTGCACTTGACTCCAAGTAGAACTGATAGACTTTTCTGGGGAAGAATATTAAAAAAAGAAAACCATCATTTTTTTTTTGTCAATACACTTTGGTTTTGTTGCCATGAACAGACCGTGCGTAGTCAGCTGTTCCTTAGTTGCTGCGATCTCGGAATCCAGGAGACCAATCTCACTTTTGATCTTCTCGATCTTCCTCTTAAGCTCGATGCGTTTCGCAGCCTCACTTTGGGTCTCACGTTGCTTAGCCTAAACAAAACGAAACAAATATTAACGTTGGGATCAGTCTTAAGAGGTGACAACAACTGTTTCCACATTTTTGTAGCTTACCTCTTTGTCTTGAAGCATTTTGTACCTGTTTGATAGGTAAAGGAAAAATACGGGGGTTGGGATTTGGTTGGGTGTGGCTGGCGCTGCTCCTTCCTTCTTGAAACACAGGGTTTGTGGACCTTTACATGGCCAAATTCAAGTGCTTTCATGTGGTTTCAAAGCAAATTTCTCCAATGCCATTATAATAAGAAATCTAGTGTTAATCCTATCTATGTTTGAGGTCACAGAGTGTTGCCTGTGTAGTCATTTCGTGCTGTGTGTAGGTGTTATGGGGAGAGATTTGTCTCAAAAATATTTACCAACGTGTGTTTCAGATTCACATATACAGTAATCCCTCAGTTATCACGGTTAATGGGGACCAAAACCATCCGCCAAAAGTGAAAATCCGCTAAGTAGCCCCTTCAAAAATGCTTAAAAAAAAAATAATTATATATATATATTTTTAAATTATTATTGTATTTTATTATTATTATTTTTTAGACCCACAAAGTTCTGAACCCGCGAATGTGGAACCGCGAAGTAGCGAAGTCCCACTGTATACGGTATCCGCAGTTTACATTCGTGTTTTTCAAGTCCACAAATTTATACGAGATTTATATGTACGCGATTTGTAATCTTGCCTGCGCATTTCTCGAGACATATGATTTTTAGATCTTGAGTAATTACGTCACTGGATCTTAAGAATACGTATGTAAACATTTTCGGGAAAAATCTTTCCTATATAGGTGTGTAAAAATGACAGTAAGGGTAGCTTACATTTTCAGTTGTGGGGAGTACTTCTTAATATCAATGGGGAAGTGGTACCACAACCTACCATGATATTTTACACGACCCATAATTGACACGTAATCCATGTACTAATATGCATTTCATGATGCCCTGTTTAGGTCGACCCAAAAAAATAAATAAATTCATAGTTAAGGTAGCCATCTCCGTGAACTACGTTCATTTAACTGGAAAGAGCCGACTCCTATTGTGAGGAGTTGGATCTCCTTTTGGCATACTTTGCAGCATGTGGTGCAATATAAAAACTTGTCTCGTAGCGCAATCCAAAATATATGCGATAGTAAAAATATTACTTATAGACAAAAGGATACCATTGAAGATTGCCTCGCTTGAGCTTCACAGTTCTAGAAAAAGGCAAAAGAGTAAAGCTATGAATTGAATCTCACAATACATAACACGATCACCAATGACATTATTATTACCCAAAAATTCAAGTGTTAGAACACGAACTTTGTCATGTTAAATTGTAAATGCAAGGGTTTGAACTTTATTTCTCATGTACTACATAAATCATGATTACCATTTCGTGTTTCGTTATTTTAATGTTTTTATAGAATAGAATATACCTCTATTGTCATTGTTACAAAATGGGTTAACATATTGTGACAACGAAATTGGGCATGACACTCCAGTTTTACACATTCACAGTGAGGTATGAGCCAAGAAGATAAAGGAACAGAGAAGATAAGGTTATAAAACAAGGGGGATAAGGCTATAGTTATATTTTACATGGTATTTACACAAGAAATGTCGGCATGTGGGATGTTACATACAGTGTTGTCGTGATACCGTTGGTATCGTAAGGGTTGTGCAATATTGCATTTGGTGCAAAGTCATCATAGTGCAAAAAATAGTCAGCATATGCATTGGTGCAAACATAGACATCATAGTGCAGAAAGAGGAAATGGTCTGACATTGTGCAAGGTGAGCAGTAAACGTAGTGCAGTCGACATGTGCAAGAACATAGACATGAGTACAGGCAGCCCTGTTACTATGTCACTATGAGCTGGCCATTAGGGTGGTCCTTAATGGGGGTCGAAATTTTTTTTGGGGGAAATATTGGGCTCTGACCCCCCGCATATGTTCTTATATCGATAAAAACACACTGTGTGCAATTTTGAACAATTTGGATAATATTTAGAGGTAGCTCAACGACTTTGAAATTTCCCAAAATGGTAACATTTTGGCAATTTTCGAGAAAAAACGGAAATCTTAACCCTATGTGTACGGCGTTTTAGAACATCCAATTTCAGTCCATTGCTTATAATTGTAACACAAGAAAAGTTACAAGTAAATATAACAATATTGTATTTATTTTTACCTCAACAGCCACCACTCTTTCGAGGTTTCATTCACTGTGCGTGATCGGCATTTCCAAATAACATCCAAATTTGGGCGTCAATAAAATGAACTAAATTTGCAACTTCACCAACACAGATCATGTGCATTATGCAAAACAGTGTGAAAACAAATCTTACAGTTTGATGTGCATACAGTACAAAAACAATATGATAAGTGAAAATAGAACCAAGCCAACACCAAACAGTCTACCGAGTAATAGTCGAATAATAATTTCCAAATCACCAGTTCAGAGTTCACATAAAACAGGCCGATTGTCTTTGGAAAAACAATGCGTTTGCTCTCAGTTCAGCAATTACCTCAACGAATCATTAAGTTTATCATTGTAACATAGCCTATCATCAAATGTTGTGTATGTTCACAAAGTGTTCATTTCTGTTTCACGATGGTCTGTTTTTGAGTATTCGGGAACCTTTTGCGATGTTCTGCAACCACCAGTAACAGGTACTGTAATTGTTCTTCATTGTGGGTGAGACGACCATTGAAGTTTTGAATCAGTGCGACGCCTCGCTCTGCGTGGTCATTGATGACAGACAATGCTTTCACCTTGTCACATGCCTCTCTATAATCAATGCGGCCATTCCATGTGGTCGGTTCTGCATCCAAGAAGCTGGTGGAGATCTCGAGAAGCTGCAGCAGCTTGATGGTATTAGTGGTTGCAAAATCTGCGAGTTTCTTGTCATTGACGCACTTCAGATACACCTGGCCTTTAACTTCTGGTTCTTCCGCTCCTGGGGTTGACTTCATGGCACTCGAGATGTCAGTTTTCGTTTCATGCGATACGTCGGGATCAAAAAGGGACAAGCCAACAAGGACTTCAGAAAGATACCAGAGATGAGTTGCAAACTTTTTGCTTGTCGCTTGAGAGATGGCTTTGTTGATGTTCCCATAGTTCACCAGGTCCTTTAGAAAAGCGAGATCATGGCGAGGAGCACTGGCTGCCACAGGACACAGGAACCAAGCCTTAACATATATCCTAGCATAGAAAAGACACACGTCACCAAGACCTTTTTCCTCACGGGCAGTCAGTCGGAACTGGTGTCGAAACATCCACACCTTGAATGAATATATCACCTTGGCCATCCATCTCGCCTGATGCATCGCCCCTGGTGCCATAAACTTCACTTCTCGCTCAGGTATGCCTCCGAGATAGACAAGGACAAGCTCGAGCAACTCCCGGTAGTCGTCTCTTGGTTGGTTCGCTTGAAGGGTTTCAGAAATGAAACCGTTGAGGCTGTCTCTAACATCTGCGATGTTCTGTCTGGTGTACTCATCACTGTTTGCATTCTGAAAGTCACTGGAGTCGATGAAGCTCCATTGCGTTTTAAATCGCTTGAAGATTTGGATTTCTGGACTAGAAGACGATCCCATGCACGTCCAAAATGCACAACCTGCAATAAGCTCCATGACATGGTGACGGCATCCCAAGTGCATCAGGTCACGGCCAAGCATCTGCTCCAAAAGCACGCAAGCTCCGGATTGGCGACCGGTGTTGGAACTGGTTGTGTCGAAGCACATACCCTTCACCTGATCAGATATACCCCACTGATTTAAGGTGTCTGTCACAGCACGAGCCTGTTCCTGTCCCGTGCCAGATCCAAGTTTCGGTACAGCCAAGAGTTGTGAAATTCCAGGTCCAGACACTAAAACTGGTAGCCGATCTACCTTCTCGGAGCCAGTCAAATCACGAAGAAGTTTACCATCCCAGTGAACAACCAGTTGAGCTTTTGGATCAAAGGCATGCTTAATAGCTGTGGCCTGTGTTTTTCCGTGTTCATGCCGCTGTCGCCGAATTGAGCTTCGATTTAAAGAGAATTCTGAGAGATCATGTCCCAAACTCTTTGCTGTCTCACTGACAAGAAGCATTGCTTTCCTATCGGAAATACCGGTTCGATCCAGACTAGACGACAGCTCTGGGGAGATGATTTGCTTTCTGCCTCTTTTAGATTGGTTGGTATCGCTGTCTGGAGAAAAGTTGCCAGACTCCTCCTCATCCGAAGTTTCACTGCTGCCCTCCAATGTCACTGATTGACTCATCGCCTCAATTTCTTGATCGGATCTACGCTTTCTGGTTTCCTCTTTATATTGTCTCTTCTGTGTGGCTTTTTCTTTTTTCTCAAGGACCTTGTCTACCGATGTCATCGAGCCACGTCGTCCATCTTCTCTCTGTGCCAAAAGAAACTCGCGGTCTTCTTCCATCTTAATTAGAGTCAAGGCTTCAGCATGTGCCACATCAAACAGGTTGTTGAAGTTGGCTTTGAACGCATTCTACTTTTTTCTCTGTGTCTCTGTTTCACGAGTTGAATTCTTTTTCAGTCCCTGCCACTCAGCAAATAGTTTCTCAACTTTTTTCACCATGTCTTGTGTGTGACGTACAGGAATCCGTGCTCTGAGCCAGAAAGATGTCAATTTCTCTACAGTGGCTGTTGCTGCAACTCTGATAGTCTCTTTGCATTCGATGTGTCGATACAAAAAATAACCCAAAACTTGTTGAATCGAAGGTAGTTTACACCCTGTTATATCCTCTTCATGAGGCAGAAGATATTTTTTTGATCTCTTCGATGAAGCCATCTTGATTTTTGTGACACGTTTGACAATCAGAACTCAGTGTGGTGAATATCTGAAACCACTAAGGCACTGTGATACTAATCGATAATAGAAAGCCAGTCAAAACGAATGCCACAATAATCCCAATCCATTTTGTGACAATTGTTCTCCTTGAAATCCGAAAGACAGTCAAAATTATTTACTGGTGTGGTCAGATAAGTATTTCGTTGACATGTATTTATGCAGTTTTATTATTGAACAATTATTTATTGTGCCAGTAACTTTGTACACTAGGTCTGATATAATGTGCGAAAAATCCTTATTTTTCATACCAAAATTTCAGAGGCCTTGAGCGATCTCTAAATATCCTTTGATTTTGATGAAACTTTGCGTAATTACGTTTTGTATATATTGGAACATATTCAAGGGGTCAGAGCATGAAATTTTAAAAGTCGAAAAATAAGGACCACCCTACTGGCCATAGGGGGCCTGGCCCGCCCCGCAAAAGGCTGGTGCCCTACCTTTGAAAACCTGAGCTTTTCTTTTTAAATTACTATTATTGTATTATTCTTTCTCACTCAGACATTACAAAAATATAGACACAAGTGTGGTTTAATTTAATTATAGCCTGCACTGATAAATTACGCCCTTACGTTATGATGTCAATATAGGTGACTATGCAAGTTACCGCACATTTTGGCTAATCAGTCTGTTGTAGTGATGGGAATTCAGTCTCTTTTTAGAGAACTGGTGTTCTGCAGAAACTACCTACCCTCCTGAAACTTCTTACCTTAGAATATTTGCTGAAATGCATTTTGAAAGACCAAAATTGTAACCACCCCACCGCTTTTACCTGAATGTATTCCCCGATTTCAAAAAGACACATATGACAGGAAGGACGAAAACTTTCCCCAGGAAATCGCCATCACTGGGCATTGGTAGGACATCTCGTTGACTAGGAAGGAAATTTAGAAAACCGGTTCTTTCGGTTTGGCTCACTCTAAACAGCCAGCTCCTCCTCCTCCCAAAGGTCTCTATGGATAGTATGTTTTGCTTTAATCAATATACATGGTGACTCAAGTACTTCAAAATAATATTACTCAAGTAGAAGTAAAATTTGTCATCTAAATAATTACTTGAGTGCGCCGGACAGCGTAAATCCTGTGCTGATCCTCCATGAAAAAAATAATTAAGAATTGGCAATAGAGAAGCCTGGCCTGACTTAATTCGGCACGGGCCCAAGATCTAACCTATAGTTGTTGTTCTTCAAAATGTCTGAAAAAATAAAAACAAGTTGTAATATTGCCATATTCCTCCTGAAGAACGTTTATGACATTTGATTTTTTTTGTGCTTAAATAAATGGAATCAAAATTTAAAAACTGCATTGCGTCTTTCCTTGGGTTGTCGCTGTGTGATATTAAAATCGGTTTGATGATCTGAAAGCTTTGTCAGTGATAAATGTACTAAAGAAAAACAAAATCAGGAGGGCGGAAAATATTTTCACGACTCTAAGCTGTTCCTGGATGTGCTGTTGGTTATGTTTAACGTGAATCAGTGCCATTGTTTCCCATGTACTTTTGTGAGACCCCGGTGGGTGGACAGTCTAGGGGGGTCAGTACCAAGTGAGCAGAGCTGAAGAGCCTGCTGGTTCTCTGAAAATAGCCAGAATTCCAATGTCACAAAAACATACCTGTCAACTTAAACACGTTTCACATATTTTATATATTTTTTAATAATTTCAAATTGAAATTGTGTAAGCTGTATCCCATTTTTTGTACGAGATAAAATAATACATTAATAAAAATACTTTTCTTCGTTAGACCCATTTTATATTGCTCATTTCAACTCTAATCCAGATTGTCTGTCACTGGTTGACAGCCTCATCGTAGATTGAGAATATTTCCACAGCACACTAGCAAATGATACCCCTGGATCAAAAATTCATTTTTCAAGCGCATTGTCAGTATCTGGAATAACATTTGCCCGGACGCCCGGGGGCGTGCATCTTTTAAATCGGGTATACAACTTACAAAACGTCTCCGCCCGGGTGGCCGACAACTTTTATAAGATCATGCGTTTGCATATAATTTTCCAAAGTAGACGCACAGAGAACACAAGAAAAATTGAGAAGTGGTTAAGAATCAAGCCAAAACGCCAGTCCCAGAAGAAAAATTCAAAAGAAGCTAACAAAATGTATGACGCTACAGAACGTAAACGTACGAGCCCATCCCAGCCATCTCCGGGCAGTGGGCAGGGGACACCCTCAACTGGTTGCCAGCCAATCGCAGGGCACACAGGGACAGACAACTCACTCGCTCAGTCACACCTAGGGACAATTTTGGAGCGGCCAATTCACCTGAAATGCATGTCTTTGGAATGTGGGAGGAAACCGGAGTGCCCGGAGGAAACCCACGCAAGCACGGGGAGAACATACAAACTCCGCACAGTAAGGCCGGGAGCTGGATTTGAACCCACGCAGTAGTTTCCCAAGACCTCAGAACTGTGCCGCGCACGCGCTAACCACTGCCCCGCCGTGCTGCCGCCTCGCAGTGATAGATATGTCAAATTCAATTACGAAAACACATTCATTAAAATATTTCCGTAAAGGGCTGTTTTTTTTCTCTTAAAAGGCCGTTTTCATCGATAGAATGTGTTTTAAGGCCATTTTTAAGAATTGAACGTTTGTTTTTTAAATTGAATTATGGCACTCCTGTGCTTCTATAATAACATACTCACCATAATACACCGGAACCTCCACAGACTCTGCTGAAACTGACCCTAGCCGAGCCAAAGAGGAGCGGTGTTAGGGAAATAGACTAACCATTTCATTTCCAATGCTGCGTGGTTTACATTTCTGCTTCAATTGGGTTTTTCATTATATATAAACCTATCCTGTCCTTTATTAAAGAAAAGAACGTTTTTAAAATGCTGTAATTTTGGGGGGTGCTTGGATTGAATTTGGGGGTAGCTGGTTACGCCAATTTCTCTATGATTCAACATTTCACAAAGGCCAACATTTATCATAGATCTAACCTCTTCATTGTTCTCATAAAAAAAAAAAATCACCAAATCAATGCATTTAAATTCAAAATATACAAAATTTCCTCCCGGGGCGGGGGCGCAGAGGCTGTCCACTGCGCCCCCGGACCCCCATAGACTGTCCACTGACCGGGGTCCCACAAAATTATATGGAAATTCTTAAGTTGCTTAAAATGCAAAAAATATAAAAGACAAACCTTTGTTGAAAAACGTGATGAATAAGGTACTCCCAAATGGATTTTCCATTCCCGGCACACAGCCTAAAAGGATCAATATAGTTTTCAAAGAACAATCAACTGTGAAAACAAGTAATGATAAATACAAAATAATGCAAATCTGACGTTTTAAGGTAGCTGTCAGGTGGCATTTTTTCTTTAGGTAGATTAAACTCTTCCGTCGCCCAACGTTTCAGATCCCGCACAAGATGCCTGTCCGCCATTTTACGATCTGCTTGTTTTCAAATAGACGCGATACCACGAATTTTTAACTTCCCGCCTAATGACAACATTTCCGCTATAATGTTACGTCACAGTCATGTGACTAAATTGCCCATCCATTTGTGCGTCTTTTGTATGGACGCCCAAAAGTGCCATAATTCAATTTTTAAATTAACAGTCATTGCATTAAAAAAAAAAAGTCTAAAAATCGTACATTCGTTAACTAAAAACGTCCTTAAAACAAAAATTCAATCAACATTCCCTCTTGGGCTCCCTTAAGAACCATGGCAGTTATGTAAATTTTACCTATGATAAGATTTTAAAATGTTTTACCAAAGGATTTTTTATTAAAAGCCATTTTTTATTTTTTTTTATTAAATAAATTAAGGCAGTTTTTGTCCTCCATACTTCCACGAGTCAAAATCTATGTTTGTGTATTTTTTTAAAGAATTATTATTAAAAACATTAAAACTTGTATTTTAAACAACTTTGTTTGAGACCACTGCCCTTTTTTCCATCAGTCATAATTTGATTTATTCTGTACATCTACACAGTTTTTCCTTTTTTTATTCCCCATCTTCCAAGTTACTGTTTGTTAATATATTAAAAAAATCCCTTTATGTAGATAGATAGATAGATCTAGATAGCAAGGGGCCCCGGAGACCAAAATAAAGTCCCCATCTGGTCTAATGTATTTTGAAAGTCTCCCATCCAGAATACATGGGCCCATTCAATATAATGGGGAGCCATGGTAAACAGGGGTTTTCCCAAGGGTAGGCATAGGAACCAGGGACTGTCCAGGGTGGCTTGAGGGGGCCCAACCCACATTACCTTTAACCATGGGTAAATGGTGAATTCCAAAGAGTGGATGTTAGCGAGAGGATGCTAACAGCTATGTGCGCGTAGCCAGCCCAAATATTAGCGCAAGCTAGCTGTAAACACTGTTGGTGATTAGTTGGGCTGGCATAGCCAGCCCAAGTATTAGCGATGAGAGGTTGATTCTATGTTTACTCATGCTAGCTGTAAAAACTGTTGGTGACGAGTTGGGCTAGCACAGCCAGCCCAAGTATTCGCGTAAGCTAGCTGTAAACACTGTCGGCAATGGGTTGGGCTGGCACAGCCAGCCCAAGTATTAGCACAAGCTAGCTGTCGGCAATGCTAACTTCTTCATAGTAAAATTTTTTTGTAATGGCAATATTTTAACGACTTCATATTTACAAATTATGCTAATGGGTACATGTTGATGAGTTATGCTAATGGATACATGCTAAAAAGTGATGCTAACAGCTTAAGGCTAACTGCTTCATGCTAAAAAATTTTGGTAATGGGAGTCCCCCCACAGAACCAGGTAAAAATTGACAAATACATCTCTCTGAGTTAAAAACTTTATGCTAACTCATAATGCTAACAACCGGGGTTATATATACATGCTGGGATCATCTTCCAAAACAATCACAACTCTTACAATTGCCACGGGAATTGTCTAGTTTATTTCTTTAATCTTGTTCAAATTGCTTCCCGGAAAATCACAACAAATAGATTAAATGGAAAATGGTCTGCATTTTTATAGCGCTTTTCAAGTCACTGAAGACCTCCAAAAGCGTTTTACAATGTGCTTTACACTTACCCATTCACACACACCCATACTCTGATAGCTTACATGTTTCTTGAACAATGTTGATATATACATCATAGGTATTTTACAAATCTTGAACAATGTTGATATATACGTCATAGGTATTTTACAAATATTTCCAAGATAATGCATTTTGCAGACAGCCTGTCTCGTCTTTTAATAACTAAGCTCGGACGTCATACAACAATATGCAATAAACGGATTTATTTTTTGTTCGTTTTTTTTCCGGAAGCAGACAAACATGACACCTAATTTTGAACCAAACATATTTTATTAATCTATTACAGAGAATCAAGCATGTAGTAGACTTCAATGCACAGCATTAAACAAAGTGAACCCAACTCCAGGATTTTAAACAATAATTCTCAAATTTTGCAGAAACCGAGGCGATGACTTTAGCACCGTCGTTGCTTTAACAAGTGCGTTGAACAAAAGTAGACTTTTGTCAAAATGTCTTCTCTTTTATCAAATAACATCTTTTCATGATTCAAGTAAATAACAGCCACCACTGTGAAAATATAAAAAGCATATCCTCTTTTAAGTTACATAAACAGCTTTGTAAATTAACGTAACTTTAACTTGCAAGAAGTCAATCGCGATAACTGATTGTGTCGCCGTTCGACATCACCGAATCCTGGTGAACAGATTCAGCACGGACACAGATTCCTGAAAGGAAAAGAAACAAATACAAGAAAAGTACATAAACAATACATGTTTTACCCAGGAGTGTCATGCCTAATCTCATTGCATACGTTTCACAACGTTAATATCAATGACAATAAAAACAATTCAATTCAAAATGATATGCGGTAGACCCCTGGAATACAGCGTCCTCTCCTTACCATATTTTCACATTACGATGTAGAATTCAATGTTTTTTTTTTGAGCCCGTTGTAACAGAAATGTCGCCACTATTCGACATCAACAAATTATTTGCGTGCTACGTCCAAAAAGAACCTGTCTGCTATTGGTCCAAATCATAAAATGCTGGCTTGTTATTCGTGTTATGGCCTTATGAAATAGAGATTTGCCATTGGCTGAACAACCTCCAACAATGTCTTTCTCTTTTTTAGTTCTGTTCAGAATCTTTTGTGCTTCATATAAACTTTGCAAGAAGAAGAATGCTGTAATTTTTTTGTACTGTAATCATTAGCTATGTATCCTAACTCTTTCAGTGACTCTAAAGGAAGAAGCAAGAACATATTAACTATGGAAATGAAGCTTGCTTTTATCGTATTGGAAGAAGGCACACGATTTGTTACCCTCGCTAAGTAATGTGGCAGTGACATATCGACGATTGAGACATCACTTAAAAAAAAGTAGGCGATTTAAGCAACAAAATATAAGGGCATCACCATCCTCAGTTTCATTTTAAATCCGCCTTGGCGACTTTCCACCAACTCTACTGTACCAGTACACCAATGGTACATTTTATACACACACACACACACACACACACACACACACACACACACACACACACACACTTATCTTCAGTAAGGTTGCGGGAGTGCTGGAGCCCATCTCAGCTGTCCTCGGGCAGTGGGCAGGGGACACCCTGAACTGGTGGCCAGCCAGTTGCAGGGAACAAAGAGACAGACAACTCACTCGCTCATTCACACCTAGGGACAATTTGGACCGGCAATGAACCTGACATGCATGCTTTAGGACTGTGGGAGGAAACCGGCATCCCCGGAGGAAACCCACGCAAGCACAGGGAGAACATGCAAAATCCACACAGGAAGGTTTGATCCCATGACCTCAGAACTCTGCAGCGGACGTGCCAACAACTCAACTGCCGTGCTGCCCTCAAATGTATAAATATTACATGTTATTCAATCATATTCATATATATTAAACACAAGTATTACCTACAATATAAAATGTTGTCATTGAAATGTTTTGACGAGGAGTTTGGAAAGTTTTAGCGTATTAGCATAGGTTTCTATCACCTACTGTGAAATCCCTCTGCAATCCCCACCTGAGATTCATGCCATATTCTGGGGGTCTACATGATATAGATATTAAAATACGCAACAACGAGACTGTCATCAACCTTTGTGGATCTTGTTTTACTGAACACGTTCCAAAAGCGTAGCGTCTCGTCTCCGGCTCCGGTTACTATCGCTTCTCCGTCCGGCGACATAGCCTGACGTTAAACACAATTTTACGTGTTCAGAAATGACGTACAGTAAATGAGTTATTTAACAAAAATGTAACTGACAAGGTAAAGAACTCTGTAGGAGTGCCCTGTGAGTTTGGCCACTTGAGTCAGCGCTGGATATTTCCACAGCAAAATCTGATTTTGAGAGTAGCCGTGAGTGCTCACCTGAAGAAAAAAAAAAGAAAAAAAAAAGAAAATTACACTTACAGCGTGTATAAATTCAGCACTGGAAATCGTTGTAGCTTAAAATGAAGCTGAAATGTGCCCATTTGAAGAAGACACACTCTGGAAGCCCGAGGGATACCACTTGACAAAATTCAGAAGCCCTCCTTCCCTATTGTCATGTGTGAGCAAGTACATTTTTAAAACCAGCAACAGGACATGAAAACTGCTGTTAATCCTTGTCAGCAACAATAAAAGACAAAGCGAGCTGGATGCACCCAAAGCGGCTCAAAAGAGCCAAAAGCCGGAGTTTGTCAGAGAAGGTGCGAGAGGCTAACTTTAGCGGTTAGCAGGAAAAGCTTTGAAAAAGGCCAGCAAAAGATTGAATTTGTCAAGCATCCAAACCCTGAATCATGGAACTTGGAGAAGTTTACTTACTGTGAAAGGCAAGTGATACTGAATGATACAGTATGAGCAACTAACAATAACAAGAGCGGCTAGTAACGAGCAATAGCCTGCAACGAAGTAGGTGGCAAGAGAAGGAAACTTAAAGAAAAAAAAAAACGGTAGATGGGGCAAAAAAGAAGACAAATAGCAAAAAAGGAACAAAAACTTATTTTACCTGACCCAAGTAACAACCTATCACAGCCTAGCAAATTTCACATGACCAATCTAAACACAGAAAAATGCTAAGCCGTGATTGGTTGATACGTAGGCAACTGGTGGCAGAGTCTTACTGTCACCCGTTGTCAGTCCATCTGCGAACCTCAGCTCATGCTAGGCAAGCCCTTTCGACCCTGACTCTATCCTGATTCCTGTTTGATTCCCGGCTCCGAACCCTTTTCTGAACTTGATTACGGGTTTGCTCCTCTGTCCCGGCCATCGATCTGTTTTTCCCTGCTCACCACGGAAATACCACTTCCGCGTTCCGAGCGGTCTGCTACCCGTGACCGACGATCACCGGATAATGGGTGCAAGCCTTTTCCTCCTTCTCAATAAAACAGAGAAACGAACGCAAGTGGGTTCTGTATCTGTTTCTGGTCTCTGACAGATAGTTATTTTAGGTCAAGTCATGTTTATTTGTGACGCCCTTAATCACAAGAAATCTCAAAGGGCGGTCGGAACCACAGACTATTGCAAACTACAGACTATCACACCATCCCCTGATCCAAAACCTAAATGAGGGCAAGGAAAAACACAAACCCCCAGCATGAAGAGAATAAAAAAAACCTTGTTTACCGTTTATATTTGTTGCACTTCAAGTGGAGGATAAATCTGCGGATAAATCTAGGTGCAATACATATTAAAAGGTTCTATAAACCAACTACCTTTCGGTTTTTCTGTATTGAACTGACTCAGACACTGTTCAGATACTGCTTAGAAAACTTTAAAATTCTATAACATACAACCACTTTTTAGAAGCAATGGAAAAAGTTACTTTCCCTAGTAACTAGTTACATTTACTATAGAGTAGTTCAGTAACCAACTCAGTTACTTTTTGGAAGAAGTAGTGAGTACCTATAACTCAATATTTCTAAAGTAACATAGCCAACACTGACAGTAAGTTGCCATTAAGTCCTAAAAGCATCACTATGACAAGCTAGATATGCAAACTGGCCATTCGGGCTTTTGTAGTCGTAAGATGGCCACCAGACATATCAACTTCTTCAAAGTTTCTAAACCTAAAATCATGTTTATGAGTTTATACATGTGTTTTGGCTTGTTATTCGAATCAAGCGTTTTATTTAAAAGAATGAAGTATTGTCACGTCACTAAACACACACACCGGGGCTTTGAGGAAAAATCCAAAACATCCTTACCAGCTCATTGGTGTGCTTGGACCAAGCCAGGTTGCAGACCTGCGATCCCGTGTCCACGCACTGCAGCGGCTGCGACGTGAGCGTGTTCCAGAAGCGGATGCAGCGGTCTGCAGTGCCGCCCCCGGAGGCCAACAAACCGTGTTGGTGAGGAGACCAGGCGATGGCCTTCACTGCTGCCAGATGATTGGTGTAGGATTGCACGGGGCTCAGGGACGAGTGGTTCCAGACTAGCAACTAGAATACGATGGAATAATAAATGGTCTGCATTAATATCGCACTTTCTAAGTCACTGGCGACCTCTCAAAGCGCTTTCACACATTGATGGTGGCGATACCCAAGCAAGGCGCCAACCTGCTTATCGGGGAATTAGGGGTTTAGTGTCTTGCCCAAGGACATTAACACTGGAAAGCCAGGAATCAAACCTGCGACCTGTCAGTCCCAAGACAAGCGTTGTACCTCGTGACCTACTGCCGCCCAAAAGTATTTGTCCTTAATATCAACGTGGTGAATCATTGTGTTAGACACGGCACTCAAGGGTAAACATGTAACGAAGACATTATAGGGAAAAATAAGGTAAGAGACTCACCATAAATAGGCAAAAATATTCACAACCTGGTCTTTAGAGACTGGCCCAAGTTTAAGTAATAGTGCAAGGAAAGAATAGTGCATCGCAACAATAGTGCAAGGAAAAGCAGTGTAATAGCATTAGCAGCAATAAAAATCACAAGATATATATTTTAAGAGTTCATAAACCTTTTCAATGGCCAAATTCAAGCCCTTTTAAGCACTTTCAAGGCCAGCTGCAGTTAATCACGAGGGAAGAAGAAAAGCAATGCAAAGAGAAACCACCAGAGAGCAGTGTCGGTGTCATTTCTAAACAGACTTAGAGTTAGGCGACTTCCTCCTCCATGGTAGAAAGTGGCCGAAAAAAAGCGATCCAACCATTCTCTCAACCGCATCAAGCTTTTTATTTCACTTTTATTTAAAGAAAAAAAAAACGGCTTGCCTCTTTACACTTCACACCAACCACATTGAATGGATGCACCTGATATAAAACAATAAATGTCAAAGATCTTAGCGCGCTGGAGATACAGTATACAGTAGGATGTTTACACACGAACAAGGAAGAGGAAGCCAGATTTTTTTTCTTTACTTCCGGGTGGAAGCGCCACCACACATTAGTAGCAGCTAAAAGAAGCACTACATTAATGTCCTGTACTCGGAAAAAGGTGTACACAATACAAAATGTAACCTTACAGCAATGTCCGGATATTTTTTGACATCCCGAATTTTTTTTTCGTATTTACCGTTTTCACTAAGTCAAATGGTCGTAAGTAGGAGAGCCTCTGTATCATACCAATGTTAGTTTTTGTAAATATTCAGAGGTCGAGAAATTGGTGTTTCTTAAACATAGTGGAATCCATACCGAGTAGTCGCTGCCATGTTTCACTGTCATTTTGCTGCTGCACTGTGCTCATCTGGCACTGGTTTTCCTTTGCATTAGTCCGGTGGTTTTTTATAATTTTTTTTAACCAGGGCACATTTCTTTCTCTTAAAAAATCCAGCGTGACATCACCAGTCGGTGGCTCTCAGGTAAAAGTAAATCCAAATGAAGGAAATATTTTGCTAGGGCGCACAGGCACACAAATTAGATCATTTCCACATCACAGTACGACAGTGTGCATCGGCACATTGGTTAAAAAAACACAGCCTTAGACAGTACCTTGCATTCTATTGGTTCAATATTACACAATGTAAGTACTGAGTTATCACCGTGTAACAAAATAACAGAAAAATCATAAATAAAATCCTCCTGGACTCAACTGACGTGAGGAAGACCCTGAAAAGGGTCAACACACGAAAGGCTCCAGGCCCTGACAACATTCCAGGGCGGGTCCTTAGGGAGTGCGCCGATCAGCTGGCTCGTGTCCTAACAGACATTTTCAACACCTCGCTAGACCAAGCCACGGTACCATCATGTTTCAAGATTGCCACCATCATCCCAGTGCCAAAGAATCCCCAGATCTCATCACTGAACCACTACCAGCCCTTTGCACTGACTCCAATCATAATGAAGTGCTTTGAGAGACTGGTTAAAGAGCACATCACTTCCAGTCTCCTCTCCTCACTCGACCCCTTTCAGTTTGCCTACCGTACAAACCGCTCCACCAGGGATGCCATCTCCTCTGCTCTTCACCTGAGCCTGACACACCTAGAGGAGAAGAACACCCATGTGCGGATGCTGTTCCTGGACTTCAGTTCAGCATTCAACACCATCATCCCACAACACCTGGTAGACAAACTGAGACTCCTAAGCTTCAACACCCCCCTGCGGAACTGGCTGCTGGACTTCCTCACTGACAGACCCCAGTCAGTGCGGCTTGGTCAGAACATCTCCGATGTCATCACCCTCAGCTCGGGCTCCCTCCAAGGCTGTGTCCTGAGCCCCCTGCTGTTCACCCTGATGACACACGACTGCGTCCCTAGGTCAGCCACAAACCACATCGTGAAGTTTGGGGACGACACAACAGTGGTGGGACTCATCAGGGACGACAACGACCTGGCCTACAGAGAGGAGGTGCAGAGACAACAGCCTGGTCTTGAATATTGACAAAACTAAAGAGATCATTATCGACTTCAGGAAAAACCAGCCCAACTATGCCCCACTTCTCATCAACAACAAGAATGTGGAGGTTGTCAGCAGCACCAAGTTTCTAGGGGTGCACATCACAGACAAACTCACCTGGTCTGTGAACACTGCATCACTGGTGAAGAGGGCAAAGCAGCGCCTGTACTTCCTGCGGAGGATGAGGAGAGCCCACCTGCCCCCACCAACTCTTATCACATTCTACAGGGGCACCATAGAGAGCACCCTGACTAGCTGTATCTCTGTGTGGTGTGGGGGCTGCAGTGCCTCCGACTGGGGTAGTGTGAGGAGGGTGATGAGGACAGCAGAGACAATCATCGGGACTTCTCTCCCCTCCATTCAGGACATTGGCCAAAAGCGCTGCCTATCCCGAGCTAAGAATATCATTAGGGACCCCTCTCACCCCCATCATGGACTGTTCACTCTGCTAGCCTCTAGAAAGAGGTACTGCAGTGTGCGGTGCAGGACCACCAGGTTCTGCAACAGCTTTGTCCCCCTGGCCATTAGACTGTTAAATGGTCAATCACACACATAGTAAGCCTACACAGCTGCTAATCTGTACATCTGTTTTTTTGTCCTTGCACTACTGGCAATTCTCTTATACCTAGCCACTCCTTTTCACATCTGTTCTGCTCTGCACTATCGTACTCCAGTGTTATTGTATAGTGACTTGTTTACCTGACTGCCCATTTGCACATCTGGTTAGCTCCTCCTCTTGCACTCTTTGCACTACTGTATAATACTATACATAGCTATAATTATTTAGTATATTATTAGTACTTGAATAATCCAACCTAATACAACATTTTATTTATATCTGTACATTCAAGGAAACTGTGCGGGTCAGATGTATCGACATTTCGTTCTGTATACACGTGTACAAGAATGACAATAAAGTATATCTGAATCTGAAAATCTGCATCTTTTGTGGTATCTACAAACCTTGTTATCGTTGCCGCCGGAAGCGAGCAACTGATGGTCGGTGCTCCACTTTAATCCGCAAACTTCCTGCCGGTGTCCCTGCAGCCGCCTCTCCGATTGTAGCGGGGGACTCCGGATGTCCCTCTGGATGATCATGCGATCGCGGCTGCCTGACGAGAGTTGGTCAGCGTTCCATGCTAGCGCGCCTGACAACACAAGTGAATGACCAGTGTTTTTTTCTTCAGTAACGGGGTAATCGGACTCATTATTTGTTCCGCCGTTATCGATACTGCCAGTTAAAAGCAGTGCGTTACTTTGAGTAAAGTGGTTTACTGTTCTCTGCAGAGTTTGTTTACATTCACGTCTTTTCTGATCATGTCACCATTCAAAATAGCGACTACCAAATAGTTAGATAGCGATTGCGAATACAATTTTACTAAGCGCCGAAAGAAAAGGCGAAGAAGGGATGAGTTTTGACAGCGCCCGACTCGTGACATTTGCGAACGAAACGTCTCTATGAGCCGAGTCTTGGAAGTGGGAGCCTGCTACCCACCTATCGAGAGCCGGTTCCCTTCGAGAAGGTATTTTTGTCTTGTGATTGCTCGAAATGCATTTTTATTCTGAGATTCTATGCTGTTTACCTTGAATTTGTTGGGTATAAAAAAGTTTAACGTTGTTTTTTAGTGTCTCTTTTTTCTTTGTAGTTTTTTAAATACTTTAACTTATGTTTCCTTTCTTTTTCAGTGTTCATTTTGCTTTAGTTTTTTCCCCTTTTAAGTCATTAATAATTAAACATAATAAATAGTAATATAAGGATTGAACCACCAAAACAAAACAACAAGAGCCATTTGAGAGTGAGGCAAGCCGAAAAAGGCGACTCTCTAAAAAGAGTCAGAATTCCCATCCCTACAACGGACCAGTAGAGTAAGATTTAATTTATTAAACTCACGTTATGTTGTTTAGAGCTGATTGTCATTTTATAATATTGTTTATTTTTGTTGCAATTCAAGTGTAGCATAAATGTGTAGGTTCTAGAACAGGGGTGTCAAACTAATTTTATCTCGGGGCCACACAATCAAACAAACATTCTCTCGAGGGCTGGACTAGTAGATTAGAGAAAGACAAGGAAAGAAATAAGGGAAAGAGAGAGAGAGAAAAAGAGTGAGGGTGGGACAAAGAGAGTGAGAAAGCGAGAGCGAGACTGTGAGAAACAAAAGAGATAAAAAGAGAAATAGTGAGAGAGGGGGAGAGAAAGAGAGGCAAAGAAAGAAATCCATAGAGAAATAGAAAAAGTGAAGGAGAGAAAAAAGAAAATGCTGCAGCAGCATTGTTTATCATTTCATTCAACTGCAAAAAATCTGACCGACTCTGGCCGAGTGTCCTTCCAGGGTGGAGAGTTTCTTTCCACCGCCGGCATCCCAGATCTGAACGTAGCCTTTTTGAGTCCCCACTGCTACCAGATTTCCCTAAACAAATGAAGATTTTTTTCAGTATTCAAATCACCATTTTCTCATCGTTATAGACACGCACTTACCCTCTCGGACCACCCAACCGATGTGACTGAATCCCCCTCCACGGAGAGATCGCACAACCTCGTCACCTAAGGAAGGAACGTTGTCAAATAATATTTCCTTGCTCAATGTAGTCACAAAGACAACAAGTTCAAGTTTCGATTCTTATCAGTCAAGTGGTGGGAGGCAATTCCACAGAATGTTTCCTCCCTGTCAGTTAGTTACTGCTTGTCAGTTTCATAACTTATTCGAACCGTCTCCTTTCATGTTTTTGTTCAGTTAGACCAGTGGTCTCCAACGTGGTGCCCCTTTAAGAACAGCTGAGGTGCCCACGGACCCATTTTGAAAATAGCTCACGGGTGTTGGTTCATTGTGATTTTCCAGTAAATGAATGATTTTATTGGTCTACTGCGTTTATCCAACCCTGCTTCCAACAATCAACCTGGAAGTAATGTAGCGTGTTGTTTTGATAAGGTTCTGGATAGCTCCTTTTTGTAGAAAAAAACAAACCTTTACGGTTA
Source organism: Urocampus carinirostris (assembly GCF_059441175.1). Classification (NCBI taxonomy): domain Eukaryota; kingdom Metazoa; phylum Chordata; class Actinopteri; order Syngnathiformes; family Syngnathidae; genus Urocampus; species Urocampus carinirostris. The sequence goes on from NC_142360.1 coordinate 7,386,013, forward strand.
CCATGTAGAGCGAGAACGTCAGCAACCCGTGAGCTAAAACATACTGAACTTCAACTTGCACTTCCATGGAGCACACAACTATCGCGACACATTCGGCACCTCGCTTACGTCATAAAAATGCATCTCACATGTTGTGCAACATAGTGATAACATGATTAGTTGTTACTACAGAAATGCATATTAAACTGTGCGTCCTTTGTGCTAATTAGTAACAAAAAGTAGCTCTCACCTTAAAGGTTTGAGACCCTTATTAGTGTGATACAATAGTCTGTCTTTCATGTACTGTACATTCAGTTCGTTAAACTGTGTTCCAACATATCCTGCGTCGTCTTTTATGTTTTTGTTCAGTTATAGCAAGTCCTCCCGTCCATATATTCCATTCTCTTGTCACCATGGCACTCATTGTAGTTCTATCCACATCTTTCATGTTTTGTTCTGTTAGAGCTCGTTGGTTTTGGGACATTAAGTATTTGTTATGGCCACGGGTGAGTATGTTCTTGGATCTTTTTCTTTTGTGTTCTGTCAAATTCGAACTTGAAGGTATTTCAACCCGTGTCGTAATCTTTCATGTTTTGTCAGTGCAAGTTCATAAGTGTCCTAACATATCCCGTGTTGCCTTACTTTCATGTTTTGTTCAGGTACAGCTAATGTGCCTGCATTATATGTCTTGGTCTCGTTATTATGGGACTCTCATTGTTAATCTGCCCATTTGAGGGAACGTTTCTTGCGTCTTCTTTTTACGTTCTGTTCCGTTAGAACTCGTTGGTGTTGGAACAGTTGTTCAATTCACGGGTGAGTATGTCCACTGTATCATTCCTTTTCATGTTTTGTTCCTTTAGAAGTAGTTGGTGTTCCTGGTGTTCCAACATATCACGTTTTCTTTTGTGTTTTGGTCATTTAAAACTAGTTGGTTTTCAAAAATTTCCCATATGGTCTACCTTTCGTATTTTGTTCAGTTAATTTGTGTACTGAGTTTTGAGGAGTATGAGAGGAGTGACAAGATTGGATAGATTGAGAAATGAAATTGTGAGAGACAGAACTGGAGTATTAGTAGAACTGAGCAAGCGTGTGGATAAGAGAGTACTCAGTTCGTTTAGACACATGGAGAGGATGGATGAGGAGCGAATGTTGAAGAGGATAGAATAGAATAGAATAGAATATACCTTTATTGTCATTGTTACAAAATGGGTTAACATATTGTGACAACGAAATTGGGCATGCCACTCCAGTTTTACACATTCACAGTGAGGTATGAGCCAAGAAGATAAAGGAACAGAGAAGATAAGGTTATAAAACAAGGGGGATAAGGCTATAGTTATAATTTACATGGTATTTACACAAGAAATGTCGGCATGTGGGATGTAACATACAGTGTTGTCGTGATACCGTTGGTATCGTAAGGGTTGTGCAATATTGCATTTGGTGCAAAATCATCATAGTGCAAAAAAATAGTCAGCATATGCATTGGTGCAAACATAGACATCATAGTGCAGAAAAAGGAAATGGTCAGACATTGTGCAAGGTGAGCAGTAAACGTAGTGCAGTCGACATGTGCAAGAACATAGACATGAGTACCATTATATTCATATGAGGTGGTGTTGGCACGAGTTTTCAGTTTTTTTGTGCGGTGTCTGTTTTGAGCAGCGAACAAACATATTGCAGACAGCATGTACGTGAGTACCATTTTACATTCGTGTGAGGTAGTTTTTTGCAACAGTTTTCAGTTTTTTGTGCGGTGTCTGTTTAGGGTGGTAATGGCTGTGGGGAAGAAACTGTCTCTGAGTCTGTTTGTTTTTGCTTTGTGTGACCTGTAGCGCTTGCCGGAAGGCAGAAGGTCGAAGAGGTGGTGGCCGGGGTGAGAAAAGTCCTTGATGATGTTTTCTGCTCTGCTGAGGTAGCGAGAGCAGGCAATGTCCTCTACAGAGAAGAAGTAAATGAAAGGAGACGAAGAGGAAGGCCTCGATTGACGTGGATAGATGGTGTTATGAGTGCACTGCAGGAAAGAGGTCTAAATATAGTGGAAGCTAGAGCTCATGTTGGTGATAGGAATGACTAGAGAAGTGTTGTGAAAGGACGCGTTCTAAGGGATGGGCAGGGCACCTGAATGATGCGGCAATGGTAAACCAGTGAAAGCTGTCGGGCCCTTAAGTTGAACAGAAGAGTGTGTTGTGTCACCCTGACCCGAGTGACATGGCAGCTTCCTTGTGCCCCGTTCCATCTGGAGGGACGAAAGCATGACTACCTTGGGTGCCGAGGTGCTTAACTTGTTTGGGTGTTTGGGCATTTGGGTTGGCCATGGTCCAGGGAAGATAGATGGATAAAACTTTGTGTTCTTACATAATGCAGCTAGTTAGTGGGCCCTACTCAAGGGTCTTGTCATCATGACACTCTTGTTGTTCTATGCACCAGTGGGAATATTTTTTGTCTCATCTTTTTTTCCATGTTTTATTCTTTTACAGCTTGTTGCCGTTTGAACATTATGTAGTTGTTCTATCCACACGTAAGTATGTTTCTTCTGTACAAGATGTAAACTCCGGCCTAAAAAAAATTCAGCCCGACGCGAGTCGCGGGTTTATAAACCCTAACCCGCCCAAACCAGACGGATTAACTAGATTTGATAACTGAGCCCGAAATAAACCCGAAGTTTTAATTTAACGGCAAACTAAACGCGAAGCTTTACGTCAGGCCGTGCGTACTTCAGAGGCAGGACTATTCGCTTCGGCAGAACTACGCAGCTTGGGGTTGGGGCCGAGTCCCTCAAACAAAGTGTGCACTGCATAAGCAGCGCTGAAATGAACGTTTTGTAGCCAACAACGATGTGAAATAAATTAAAGTGAAACTGAACAAATTTGGCACCGAAAATAAAATCATTCTGCAGATTACAGGCTGCAAATAGTGAAATATTTGGCCAAAAAGCAGAAAGAAAGTGTGTAAAGCGTGTAAGCTATTGGCGAGAAGCGGAAATGACGTCTGACGTGAGGGAGGTCGAAGGAGGCAGCGGCGCATCTTTCACCCAAACACTGAGGTTGAAAATTTCTTTGGATTAAGTGATTTGGAGTTAAAGAAATGCTTACCAAACAATCAGTTTATCGAAAGAATTACTTGAGTAAAAGTAAGTCCACCCAAAAAAAAAACAACAACAACAAAAAAAAAAACACAAGAGAGAAGCCTGGCTGGCCAGACTAAAGAAAGGGTACAAATTAGAGGTAAGATCCTTTTGTATGATGTGAAATGGAAGGACAAAGAAAAGCAAAAAGGCTCAGGAGAGGTGGTTGCAGCAAAGAAGAGGAAGAATAAGCAAGTGAAGCAAAGTATCTTATTTATTTTGATAATTAAATACTACAATTTATTGTTGTAACCATTTCCAATGCTTCAGGTTCACGCGCAGGCCCAATATCTGACCTCTACTCTACCCTCTCATATCCCATGGTGTTCTTCTCTTACTATTTGTTCAAGATCAGGGGATGGTGTAATTGTCACCTGCGCAGTCCTTTGATACACTTTGTGATTAAGGGCTTTACAAAAAAATGTGACTTGACTTGATTTGTTCAGTGCAAGCTACTCTGTGCTCCAAAAGCAAAATACATAATCAGTACAGCCAAGTGTCATTTTTTCAGGTGTACCTGGCTGGTGCAGGCACTCCACAAGTAAACGCACGTCCCCAAACCCACGCTCAGCACATTGAGAGATGACCAGTCCACCAGGTTAAGATAAAAGTCATCCTGCAGCTCTGGCGCATCCAAGACTTTGAAGGGGATCTTGGGAATCTTCCTAGTTGGCTTTCTAGGTGATTGCAGCAGTTTCTGACTGCAAGAAACATTCAAGTTGGGCTTAATAGTGGAAATATTCAATAAAAATACTCTTACCTTTTGCTACTGACAGGTGATAATGAGTAAGGAGAGAGGTTCGTTTCACTGGCTGTTGATCCCTGTCTGGGTTGAAGTGTGTACTACAAAAATAAAAGAGGAAAACTCATTCGCATTTCTTTTTTTTTTACCCTGTTTGAAATATTCCTTACGGTGAAGAGTCTCTGCTTTTCGGGTGTCAAGAGCTGCAGATGACTGTCTTCCGTCTGAGGGTCCTGGATCCTCTCAATTCCCGCTCCTAGAAGCTCGTTTTTCAACAGCGCCGTGTACGTCAAACCATCTGATGAAGTAATAATTGAATTGTACACAAAAATTGCCTTGTATTGTATTTAAGATAATATTTCAAATAAATACATGCACAAACAAGCACGCTAGGCTGCTTGAGTCAACTTAATATAAAATAAAAATGACTTTCACCTTTGACAATCTCAGAAGACGGTTCCTTGGTTTTTCTGTTTTGATTTGCAGACTTCTCGTTTTCCTGTTTGCAAAATCATGTGATCATCATTATTGATCAAAAGTCCCGAATTGGTTTGCAACGGAAAATTGAATAATAAACTATAAACAGATTATAACTTATGTAGAGTATTCAACATATGTATTCAACGTTTGGTCAGAATTCAGTTTCTCAATGTCAGCAAATTATCAAACAATGGCAAGACATGTGAAGTGAATGCAGTGTTTTAAGTCATAAAATAGATATGTTATCTGACTGATACTGCTAGAACGTGAGGTTGGGGAGGGGGGAATTATCTGCATTTGCGCATCAAAAGTTGCCGTGACTACTCCACCACAGGTGGTCCTCCCCTCCTAGGAGACCAGAACCCAGAGCCTGTACACGTCTCAACTCGCAAGGGCAGTCTGAATTTGGCCAGCAACAAGGGAAGAGGGCAAAGCCTAACAAGAAGAACTGGATCAAAACCCTGGCAGGTCCTGACCAAGTCTCAGCTCAACAAGCAGCCAGAGAACCTTTCCTAGTCAGCAGCTAATCTTGATCAAGCTAGCGGCCAAACCGGTGAGACAAAGCCAGCAACCTCTCCTTCAACACTCTGCATCCTGTGGTCCTCGTCCGAACCGGCTCGCAAGCCTACTGGGATTCCTCATCGCTCTATAGCCGAGGACATAAAGACTGGGCCGTCATCTTCATCGAAGCAGAACTTTGCAAAACATCTCGTTGTTGCTAGGTATTGGAATGACGTAAAAGGGGGAACTCTGTCAAAATACAACAAAGTAATAATCAAGCCAAGGTTGTTGTACATCCAAACGGTACCAGTTTAAGCTCTCAACTTCTAGTTTTCTTTATTTTATCTCATTATTGATCCGTGTTCTATTTAAGCTTTTTCAGTAGACAATTAGTAGAAGAAAAGTCCATAAATCCAAGAGCGTGTGTGTCTTGATTAAAGTATATTGAACTATCAAAACGCTGAAAATAATTCACCTAAAGTGTGAGTAGGCACCCTTCAGAATAACTGAACAAGGTTTTTCATCCGTTTTCCTGACTCAATGATCTAAAAACGTATGTGGTGCTCCAGAAGGCAGGAAGAGTTTTGAAAAGAATCAACTCTGCTCTTTAATTCAATTGGTCGATAAATTGTTTGTTTGAATAATTTATTGACCACCCATATTCGCTACACTTATCTACATTTACAGATTTTTAAATACGATTTTTGTTTGCACTACATTTAAACAGCAATTAAAGATAAAAACTAAACAATTGTTTCAATTCAGCTAACACAAACTATTGTCATTAAAACATTTTTTTGTCCGACTAAACTAACCAAAACTAAGACAGGCTCCCTCTTCCCCTCAATTTTACTCCTTAATCTAGCCAAGCGCATTCCACGATGAGAGTAAGAAAGTCTGAATCCTCAGCAAAGCTTACACTAAGGTTTAAGGGTAAGGGACACAGTGTATGGTTGGGTGCACCCTAACTTCTAGGCACCCCCTCGTCAATTGTGAGAGGGAATAAATCCATCCTACGTTTTTGTTGTGATATGGAACGTAAATTTCTACAGAGGGCGCTCTTAGACAAGGAAAAGCAAAGAGGCTCAAGAAAGGTGTTCCCAGCAAAGTCGAGGAAGAATGAACGAGTGAAGCAAAGTATCTTTTACATTTTGCTAATTAAATACTACAGTTGATTGTTGTAACCATTTCCAATGATACTGTTTTGACGAGATTAAAATTAAACGATAAAAAAGAAAAACAAGACTTAAAAGTGGTCGCATATGCTGTTATTTTACAACAAACGCCGCTCAAAGGGATGACAAGGTAAGCAGGAAGTAAGTACTTAAGTTTCTTAATGAATAGTTTTTTTGCCCTGATGAAAGTGGAAGGAGTAGGAAAAAGAGGAAATAATGGGATTGGGCCTAAATGTATTACACAAGGTAAAAACAGGACTCAAATCAATGGACGTGTTACTTAAGTAATCTAGATGATTTATTTTCAGATTTATGTTTTCTTCCTCTCTTTGAATTAGCCACAAAGACAAAATAGCCATTTATTAATGTATTCATACATTTTACTTTAAGGATATTAAAAGGGAAATAATTGGATTAGAAAGAAAAGTTCAACAGTAACTGCAGACAAACAATCTCAACATGTAGAACGACTGTGATGACTAAAATTGTGAGTTACTCTCAGTTTTCTCTCACCTCATCTCATCTCATTAGCTGCACCGCTTATCAGTAGGGTCGCGGGGTGCTGGAGCCCATCCCAGCAATCATCGGGCAGTGGGCAGGGGACACCCTGAACTGGTTGCCAGCCAATCGCAGGGCACACAGGGACAGACAACTCATTCACACCTAGGGACAATTTGGACCGGCCAATCCACCTGAAATGCATGTCTTTGGAATGTGGGAGGAAACCGGAGTGCCCGGAAGAAAACCCACGCAAGCACGGGGAGAACATACAAACTCCGCACAGGAAGTCCGGTAGCTGGATTTGAACCCACACAGGAGGTTCCCAAGACCTTAGAACTGTGCCTGCACACGCGCTAACCACTGTGCTGCCGTGCTGCCCTTGTGAGTTTCTATTGTTTGAAAATAGACAAGAAAAGATAAGCCTACTAAAAATAAAAACTTTACTGTTGATTAAACCTGACTGAAAAAAAATGATATAAATATAACAAAAACTAACTGAAATTGAAGTAAAGGCTGAGCCAACATATAAAAGGGGAGATAAAACGAACACTACCATTTATACTTTACTTACACTGAGCCTGTGGAAGTTGATATCCCAGTTAGCTCGTGCTCTTGCAGGAACAAATCTGTCTCCGAGTTTGTTGGGTGACAGAATTGGGGAAGCGCTGAGAGGTGTTGTGTTCTGCAAACATCACAAAAATAAACATGATTCATGTCATATGATGTAATGTAATATGGCCCAAAGTGACTCAGTCAAAAATGTAGGTGTCATATCTGTCCCTTTAAACACAGCTTTTTTCCATCTTCGCAACATTGCTAAAATTCGCCCTATGCTGTCTCAGTCCAATGCGGAAATTATAAATCACGCGTTTGTTACCTCCTGTCTCGATTACTGTAATTCACTACTCTCCAGTCTCCCGAAGTCCAAAATCAAGAGCCTTCAGCTGGTACAAAATCCTGCAGCGAGGCTGTTAACTAAGACAAGAAAGTTTGATCACATTACCCCAATTTTAGCTAACCTGCATTGGCTCCCTGTTAGCTTAAGATGTGATTTTAAGGTTCTCTTGGTATTATACAAAATCTTGCTCCCTCATATCTGTCAGATTGAATTTCCCCCTATGTTCCGGTCCGGAGCCTTCGCTCTGAAAATGCTGGTCTACTAGTGATCCCAAGAGCCAAGAAGAGATCCGCAGGTTCAAGAGCGTTCTCCATTTGGGCCCCGGTGCTGTGGAATGCTCTTCCCCTTGAAATTTGATCTGCAACCCCAATGGAATTGTTTAAATCTAAGCTTAAAACACACTTCTATTATATAGCGTATGAATAACCTATATTTTAGGTTGACAATATCTGTTTATTATTTGTTATAGCAACATCCATTGAAGCATGGTTATCCTGGAAGGGGGATGACCTCATGTGCAGTCCTTTCTCAAGGTTTCTTCATTTTCCTCGTGTTGGGGTTTTGGCGTTTTTCCTTGCCCTCATGTAGGTTTTAGATCAGGGGATGGTGTAATAATAGTCTGATTTGCAATAATCTGTGGTCTGTGCAGCCCTTTGAGACTCTTTGTGATTGAGGGCGTCACAAATAAACATGACTTGACATGTATAAAAAGGTTATATTTATCATTAAATTTATTGGAAGAAAGAAAACTCACAGTCGGGTGCCATTTGTCATTTTGATGGTGGATTTGGCGCAGGAGGCGGGATTCGTATTGAGGATCCATTCTGAAGATCAGGCAAGATCTGCGGAAGTTATATGAGGAAGTAATTAAAAATACAATTAGTTGAATTTTAGTTAAAAATTGGCTATAAAAATGATTCCAAAGAACACATATCCACTCAGCACCATGTGTCTTTTGAACTTTAGGAGTCAAACTAAATCTGGCTTCTTTAAAAACATGATTTAATCCAAAAATTGCCGTCAGAATGAGTTAAGTTTAGCTGGTCAAACGTGGACCAAAATTGAGTCCAAAAATAGCCATTGTTGTGTTGAACACGTCGCGACTTTTCAACATCTTGAAAAATACCGTTTTTTTCTTTCAACCAAATAAACACTTCTCTCAGACGCTGAACTTTAAGCTAAACCTTGTTGTTTAGACGTGATTCACTTAAAAAAAAAGACATCTGGAAGGGGTTAAATTTGGCCAATCAAACCTGGACCGAATTTGATCCCGAAATAGTCCTTACCATGATTAAATTTAGACCCCAAAAGTCATTTTTTTGGACGTCTTGAAAACAAGTTGTTATTTTAACATTTCAATCATAAAAATACATATTTTGGACCTTGGATTTAAGGAAACGTCTGGCCCAATCCATTTTGTAGTATTCTGTCATATTTCTGTAGTAGTATTTTTGTATCATTATATGACTGTAGTGATGTTTCTGTTGAATTTCTGTAAAAGTATTTTCGTAGTATTTACATAGTCGTTTTTGTAGTATTTCCGTCATAATATTTCTGTCATACTATTTTTGTATCATAGTATTTTAGTGGCAATAATTTTGTGGTATTTCTTTAGTATTTTTGTAGTATCTTTATCATAATATATCTGTAGTTAATTTAGTAGTTTTCTAATATTTCTCAAGTAGTATTTTTGTATTATAGTATTACTGTGGTCGTATTTTTTTCTTTCTTGGTGTCGTACATATTATTATTGATGGTCTTCTTGTGATTAAGATCTATAAAAATAAACTTTACTTGACTTGTGTTTAGCCAGTCAAATGTGAACCAGTTTTAGTCCAAAAATAGTTGTTCTTGTGCGGCTCAGGAGCCGCACGTGGCCCTTTAGCGTTGCCGAATGGCTCCCTGGCGCTTTTCCAAAAATGTTTTCAAATTGAAATATGTTTTTCTTTCAATACGGTTTCTGTAGGAGGATAAACATGACACTTAACACTTTTAACATATACCACTGCTTAGAACTTAGCTTAACCAAGGCTGCGCTCCTCGGCTTGTTTTTCTCTCCCTCCACGGTCCTGTGTTAGAAGAGCTGTGTGGCCCAACTTCCGCCCCTGTTAAAGGGGCACCACCACAAGCCAAGTGGATATCCGTTTTAAACAAAAATGCGGATTGGCCAATGCCATAAAGGGAAAAATAACCGCACATAAATCAAAATTAAACTGTTATTAATGTGATTTCATTTACTTCACCTTTTCAAAAGGATGCCATTTTTTTATGAATGCATGCTGCGTTTTATTGCAATCTATTTGTTGCCCAAGAAAACAGCAAAATAGGCACGTTCCATTTTTTTTTAATCCTCATAAAAAACATGACCTCAAAAATTTGACTTTTTGAATTTAATCAAAACAATGAAACAGTGTACAGTGGGACCTCGCTACTTCTGGGTTCCACGTTCGCGGGTTCAGAGCTTTGCGGGTCTGAAAAAAAAAAATAAAAAATCGCTACTTCGCGGATTTTCACTTTTTGCGGGTGGTTTTGGTCCCCATTAACCGCGATAACCGAGGGATTACTGTAATTCATTCACATGGTAATGATATTAAACTTGGGGCTGTATCCTACAACAGAGTATTTGCGTGGTGCATTATTCTTCACAGGATGCGCTGCACCCAACTTAAGACATTTTGACGGTACAGTAGTTGAGTGAAGGTAATAGAGATACAGTACATACTGCATGTGTTTCATTTATTGTAAGGCTTTGAATTTTTTTGCAGCTCCAGACAAATTTGTTTTTGTTTTGTTTGTGGTCCAATACGGCTCTTTCAACGTTTGGGGTCGCCGATCCCTGGTTTAGCCAATAAAACCTGGACCAGGTTTAGTGCAAAAATAGTTCTTGTGTTTACTTTGCCAAATTTAGCCCTCCAAAACTCGTCCTTTCACCAAGCTTATAAAGATGTTTTTTTCCCAACATTTACTTAAATTAAGACGTCGTCTGGACAGAGCTTTGATGTCTCATTTGCACATGTTCCTCTGCGTGGTTTCAAACAAACATACCAGGAAAAAGGTCACAATAATGATCTTTTAAGCTAACTTAAAGCACTTCTTTTCAGGATCCAATCAAAATGTATTTCTTTAGCAATTTTCAGACAACAAATTCTGACTCAAAGTGCTCTATAAACACTCATGTACAGTAAGAATTGGTATTCACTTATGAGCTTAAAGTCCCAAAATAGTTTTCTTACGTCAGAATATAGCCGCAAGAAAAGTTGTCTTACCAAGAAAAAACGTATTCTGGGGTAAACTTTGACTTTTTTTTTTTTTTTTTTTACATGTTTTCAAACCTGCTGAGTGTTTAGTTCAAAAATACCCACATATAAAATTTGGTTTTATTAAGACCACTTTTCATGGGGACTACAAAAATTATGAATATTTTCTGTATTATAATCTTATGTCCGTGTTTCCATCGTGTATTGGTCAGCACATTGGCCGAAAGGGCCCCGGTTCGAGACCGGGTGGAAACATGTGTTGGCCTAGAGAGGGATGGGCACCACCAGGCTGTACTTGCCCAAGACACACCACGGGAAATGGTGCCCCAACGACCGATGTGCTTAAGGGATACAGTCTCAAGTCGACTTTAACATAAGGTATGCATTTGTGACCCTTGTTCACTGGACCGGGGTTCTGCCATATTTTCCTACTCGGGCAAAATTTCCTACCGTAGGCTGATTTGACTATAACAGTAATATATCCATCCATCCATTATCTCCACTGCTTATCCTCAGAAGGGTTGCGGGAGTGCTGGAGCCCATCCCAGCTGTCCTCAGGCAGTGGCCAGGGGACACCCTAAACTGGTTGCCAGCCAGTCGCAGGGCACACAGAGACTGACTCGCTTATTCGCACCCAGGGACAATTTGGACCGGCCAATTAACCTGACAGGCATGTTTTTGGAATGTGGGAGGAAACCGGAGTGCCTGGAGGAAACCCACGCAAGGACGGGGAGAACATGCAAACTCCGCACAGGAATGCAGGTAGCTGGATTTGATCCCATGACCTCAGAACTGTGCCTTGGACGCGCTAACCACTCAGCCGCCATGCCGCCCACAGTAATATAGCATTTCCATTATTCGTTATATATATATATATATATATATATACATACATACATATGGGCAGCACGGCGGCGCAGTGGTTAGCGCGTGTGCGGCACAGTTCCAAGGTCTTGGGAACCTCCTGTGTGGGTTCAAATCCAGCTACCGGACTTCCTGTGCGGAGTTTGTATGTTCTCCCCGTGCTTGCGTGGGTTTCCTCCTGGCACTCCGGTTTCCTCCCACATTCCAAAGACATGCATTTCAGGTGGATTGGCCGGTCCAAATTGTCCCTAGGTGTGAATGAGTGAGTTGTCTGTCCCTGTGTGCACTGCGATTGGCTGGCAACCAGTTCAGGGTATCCCCCGCGACCCTACCGAGGATAAGCGGTGCAGCTAATGAGATGAGAGATGAGATATATACGTATATTATATATATATATGTTCAATAACACACATTTAAAAATCTCGCCCAGTAGTGAGGAAGCGCAGAACACCGGCGGCATCTTTGCAAAGAAAGAAATTTTGAGCCACTAAAATGGCACTTTTGTGTGACTTTTTTGCCTCTTATATAACGCTGGTCCATATTAGTAATGAGTAAAATAATTTTTTTATAAAAGCAAGTAAAATGGATGAAAATACTGGCTCACAAGACCAGTTCACATTCACAGTAGCTTAGTTAAACTTTAGAAGCGTAGACTTTCCTTGGCTTGCACACAACTTAAATATTTTGTTATCATTATTGAACCTATCGGCACAATCCTTTTTTATTGAATATTTGTTATTGAATATTTATTCTATAAAATACATGCGAATAATGAAAATGTAATATTACCGTTTTATTCGAATCAGCCTCCAGGAAATTCGCGCTCGGAAGAAAATTATGGGAAAACACTGTCCGCGTGCACACTTGAAAAAAAGTCGGCATTGTGTTTTTGGTTGTAGATGTTGGTGTGGAGGGAACCAGTACAGAGGCCAAGATGAGGCTGAGACCATCCATCCATCTATCCATTATCTGCACCACTTATCTTCAGTAGGGTCACAGGGGTGCTGGAGCCCATCCCAGCTATCTTCGGATAGTGGGCAAGGGACACCCTGAACTGGTTGCCAGTCGATCGTCAACTCACTCGCTCATTCACACCTAGGGACGATTTGGACCGGCTCATTAACCTGACATGCATGTTTTTGGAATGTGGGAGGAAACCCACGCAAGCACGGGGAGAACATGTAATCTCCGCATAGGAAGGCTGCGGTAGCTGGACTTGAACCCTGAACCTCTGCACCGTGGGGCCCCGCAGCTGAGACTTTTACTTTTAATTCTTTATCAATCCAAAAGAAGCAGTCCTGACATATTTTGACAAATAATAATCAACAAAAGTAAAACACTAAACCTTCTAAACTTAATTTACACAACAAAACGTGTGAACATATCTTGACAGCACTAAATTATTGACAAAAATCTCATACACAGCATGATTAATTAATATTTGACATAGACAGCAAATGAAGACGTCCTCACCTGATCGATCCTAAAGAAACATGGCGCCACAGGTACATGTAGGGGTAAGATAAGGGGTCTCCAAATGGACAAATTAAAATCACCTGCTTACATTGAAACATAATACTAAAACAATTGACAGTGAAAGGGCGCTCCCTAGGGACACGTGTCACTAACTTCTCTACACATTTAATCAATATTTATCATAGTGTATATTGTAATGCATTTCCCCTTCCTTAATGTGCTGTACATGTATCGTTTTGTGTACCAAATTGTAGATTTTAATCGGGTCAGGTGCGTTGCACACCTGTTTGTGATTCCCATTGCGGATTGACGCAAAGTGAATCATATATATTAAAAAAACTAACAAATATAAGAAATCAAATTCCACAGCCCAGTTTTAAAGGGTCCACGCCCATTTTAATGCTTGTTGACACAGTAGCTAAATAAGTACCGTATTCAAATGTTATGCATGCTAACGGTTAGCTTACAGCGCGAATAGCTGATGATGAAATGTATATAACGGCTTATATGAAAACCAACCTTTAAGAGGAAGAGTCGATATCCCAGATTACGAGTCAAGCTGCAAATATCATCCCGAAAATTTCAGCGTTGTTTTTTCTGGACATGTCAACAAGTGACTCACGCGCAATGTATTGTGGGAGAGTTTATCCACGTGACGTAAACACGGAAGTGCGTCACTTTTTGGGCACGGATAAGAAAATTGACCCAATATGATTTAAAGAATTTGTTTGGGTTTAATCAGGGGTTAAGACACAAGTGAGAAGTTTTCGCGTATTTTTAAGACACAATTTTTTTTTCAAAATGAATGTATGAATAATTGACCCAGAATGACTTTGGGTTAAATGTCATCAAGTGTGAGAGAAATTCATTCTACAGTCACATGTCAATTTTTTAATACGAAAACAAACTATTTTTTTCAAATATTTTTAAAGTATTTTCTGAGTACTATTTATATTTAAAGTATTCATTGTTTGAACGCTTTTTTTTTTTTTTTTTTTGCACAAAATTTATATATATCAGTTTTATGCCGGCTTGAAATATGTAGTGTCTCTTAACCATAGATAGGTGGCGTGCTAACCCAATGCAATTATTTACTTTCCACTTGCGGATGATGAGACCAGTCCTGAAGACCCCATTTTGGTAGTTATTATAGCTTTGTGGTGCTTTTATTATGATATTTTTGCAGTTTCTGTTTTATATATACTAGATTGTGCTGTAATTTCTGCCCTTTCATGTTCTGTGATTTGGTTCTTGTGGGGAATTGTCTTCGAGAAATGATTTCACAATGAGTTGTTGGGAGTTTATATTGACAGACAACTTCTACAGCTTTGTGGGATCATAAATGTAGCTCTTTTGACTTCCAGGTTTTGTTCTGTTAATGTTGGATAGTGTTGGAACACTAACACTGCATTTGTTCTATCTATGTGTGAGTATGTTCCCTGAGTCCTGTCGTTTTTGTTTAGTCCAGTTAGAACCAAATGGTATTCCACCACATTTTGTGTCTGCTTTTTATGTTTTGTTCATTTGGATATAGTTCGTGTTTTAATATACTCTCTGTTGTTTTCTTTCATGTTTTCATTCAGTAGCAGCTAGTTAGTGTGTCTGCGTTATATTTTATGGCCTCATCGTCATGGCAGTGTTATTGTTTATTTGTTAATGTCAGATACTGTTATTCTGGTGTTTTCTTTCATGTTTTGTTCTGTTAGTGTTGGTTGGTTAGAACATGTTCTATCAATCAGTGTGTTCCTGCGTCCTTTTTTTCTCTCCATGTTCTGTTCTGTTGAAAGCACTTGGTAGTCCACAGTGTCCTGTGTTTTCCTCCTTATACATTTGCTTCATTTAGAGCTAGTTGTTGTTTCAAAATATCCCACGTTGACTTTTATGTTTTTATTCAATTACACTTAGTGCGCCTACATTATATTTCAGGGTCTTGTCGTCATGGCACTCCTGTCATTGCCGTTGGAATATTTGTTGTGTCGTGTTAATTTCATGTTTTGTTCTGTTAGAGCTGGTTGGTTTTGGAAGATTATGTAGTTGTTGTATCTGGATTTTTCTTTTTAGTTTATCTCTCACATTGGACATGCACCTCCGATGAAAATTTCAGACCCCTCCATGATTTCTAAGTGGGAGAAAGAGCAAAATAGCAGTGTGATCAAATACTTATTTTCTATTCTGTATGTAATTTCAAAATATTCTTCTTGCTGATGCCATCTTCTGGCTGAAATCACGATTGCAGCCTATGTCTGGCGGCTCGTTTTGTGCGTGCAAATAAGCGTCTCTCTAAAGAGCACTCTTTTTTCATCTCTTTGGGGGTTTGGGTTGGCATTTGAACAGTATTTAAAACGGTCCTTTTTTACTTTTACCGTTTTCATCCTCGAAAAAATGAAAACCGGAAGCACGCACGTGAAATCCCTCTCCAACCCCTACCCCGGCTTAATTTTCTCCAGCCTAATGTTGCCGGAACACCAATGATAAAAATGAGAGAAAATGAGATAGGCGCGGTGAAAAAAATATATATAAAGGCTCTTTGAACTCAGTTTGGCATTGTTATCACGTAAAGAGTGTTCAATTTGAAACTTTTTATGGATACTTTAAGTTACGCACCCCATCATTGACAGTAGATCGCGCTAATGCCTTGCTTAATTTCTTATACTTGTTCAGTCAAGTACACACATTTTATTGTGATTTTGTTGGTTTCATTTCCTTTTTTCTTCCCATAATAATGGGTGACAAGAAGGTTTGTAATAAGGGAAGGAAAAGTGGAAAACAACTATCGAGTCGAAAAAGGAAATGATTGCGAAGTACGAAAGTGGCGTACAAGTGTCTGCCATTGAAGAACCTCTGGGAAATACAATAAATGTTTTGAAAATGTTATACTGTATTTTTAGCTCTTTACTCTTATATTGTTCTTCCTTACATACATGAATGACTATCGATGTTTAGGTACACGCTTTATTAATATTTTGAATCTTTTTTAGTATGTGCGTATTTTAAAGCAGTTTCAGGCGGTCGCTTATATGCGATGTAGGCCTATAAGCGAGTATGCACGGTACTTGAAGTGCTGTTTTTTTGGGGATTGTGAAAAAAAGTTGAATATGTTCTATTATCTGCACAATTCATTCATTTGATACATTTGAGGGCAGCAATAGCTCAGGAGGTAGAGCTTGGGATCAAGAGGTTGCAGGTTCGATTCCCGGCTCCTCCTTGGACAAGACATTGAATCCCTAATGCCCCCGATAGCAGGTAGTTGCCTTGCATGGCTGACGCTGCTATTGGTTACTTAGGGTGTAAAAGGGAAAAGTGTGAAGCACATTGTAAAGCGTTTTGGGAGGTCTTCATTGACTTGGAAAGCGCTATATAAATGCAGACCATTTACATTTACAGTTGAGGCTTGTCATTAGGCTGGAATGGTGGGTCCTGAAATCGATACCGATACCGTTTTTGTAAATAAGTGTCACGATTACTGATGTGATTCACCTGTGCCCGCTCATTTGGTTCTGATTGGCTCCCTGTCACTTTTTGAACCCACTCCTGTCAATCCCCCGTTGTCAGTCCGTCTGCGAACCTCAGTGTATATCCTGACTCTCACCTGTCCCGTTTTTGCTCCTGTCTGTCTCCGGCTCACGACCAGTTTTGATCCCGGCCACGTCTGCTCTTCCGTCCCGGTTTACGACCTCGTTTTGTCCCTGACTACGTCTACTCTCCCGTTCTGGTTTACGACTCGTTTCTGACCCCGACCGCCTTGGTCTCCCAGTCCCGCCATCGCTCGCTACGGAAGATCCACTTCCGTGTTCGGATCAGAATCCGTGTACGGGAACAACTTGCTTCCCGCGTCCAGCAAACACCGGATCGTGGGCACAACCCTTCCTCTTTCCTTCAATAAAACTTGTAAGAAATGTAACGCAATTGGGTCCTGTTTCTGTTCTGGACCTGAAAATAAGTCCTTTTCTAAAATCTTATGGGATCCATGCCAAAACCTGACAAGTACATGCTTCCCAAGACTTAATGGCCACGCATAAATCAAGACACAAATCTAAACACATCCCTCCCTAAAAGTATAAAAGAATGTTCCATTCAACTACTCTTTAACGGATAATTAATCCCATGCACACAATACTGTCACTGTACTTTTATCAGTAGCAAGTGTAGTGTCAATAATTGCTCAATGACCCCCCCACAAAGAGATCCGATAAACTATATGTTTTATAGCGAGGGAGCCTATAGAAATTGGATACATTCTACAAGTTAGTGATGCACCCCTCTTTTTCTCTGTCTGTCTCATTCACAGACACACCCAAGCAAGACTGGCGCCAAGCAAGCCCCCCCAGTGACCTCCAATTATGTCATGCGAAAAAGCTGTCCCATTGAAAAGCTCTCGGAATCAAACCCAATTAATTCCGCTATTTTCCCCGGCGAAGAACGCGTCTACCCCAATAAGACTGTTAACTCCAGCCGCGGCCTTTTCAGATCTGCTCGGGGCCGGCGGAGTGAAATAATGGGGGCCACAATTAATCAATTAGTAATTAGGGACTCTGTTGTTCTTGACGGACACAAGGACTGTTGTGCATTGTGGGGATTAGTTCGTGGGCTGTCCTTTTTGCACTTGAGCTTTTCTGTCTAATTGACAGCAAATTTTGGTTTGGACTGTAACTGTTCAAACTGTTGACATTTTTTTATCCTAACCAAACTCTGACATTAGAAGTGTTTAATTTATTTTTTATTTAGATTTATTCAGATTTTCACTTAAGGGAATTGAAAACCGACATTCGGACATTTTAAATGTTGTCTATATCTCACATGCATCACCAATTATTACTGAGACCCCTCACTTTTGAAATAGATTAGCATTGATTTGTGAACAGGCACAATTGAAAATAACTAGTTCTGGATCAGAAAACCTTTAATCTGGACTTCCACAAATATCTATTTAAAAGCAAATTAAATAGAAAAAAAAAGTTTGTTTTCATCCAGCAGTTGAATTTCAAACAGGCAAACGTGAGGACAACTATTTCTTTAGACATGTTTGATTTGACAGTGATTATATCTGATATTCGGGCAGCACGGCGGCGCAGTGGTTAGCACGTGTGCGGCAAAGTTCTGAAGTCATGAGATCGAACCTCCTGTGTGGAGTTTGCATGTTCTCCCCGTGCTTGCGTGGGTTTCCTCCAGGCACTCCGCTTTCCTCCAACATTCCAAAAACATGTATGTCAGGTTAATTGGCCGGTCCCAATTGTCCCTAGGTCTGAATGAGCGAGTGAGTTGTCTGTCTCTGTGTGCCCTACGACTGGCTGGCAACCAGTTCAGGGTGTCCCCTGCCCACTGCCCGAAGATAGCTGGGATGGGCTCCAGCACCCCCGCGACCCTATTGAGGATAAGCGGTGCAGATAATGGATGGATGGATGGATATATCTAAAATTCTATTAGACCTGAAGTCTAGACCAAGAAACCTTTCATCAGAACCTTCCCAAATATGTATCAGCACTTAAATGAAAATACATATAGTTTTTGCCCAGGAGTTAATTTTTGAACAGGCGCACTAGAGGACAACTATGCCTTAGTATATTCCTTTCAGAACAGACCATTTTAGGTTACAAATTATATCTAGCCTGTTAGGACCTTGAAACCCCTTGATCAGGATTTCCACAAATATTTAAAAGTGGTGAAATAAAAATAGTTTTATGTTTTATCCAACAGTTGATTTTTGAACAGGCGCAAGGAAGGACAACTATCTTTTCCGATGGGGTCCTGTGATAATAATCTAAAATTATATCCGACCCAGCGGTCCCGAAACCCTTTCATCCGAACCTTCTCAAATATCTATTCAAAAGCACAGAACTAAAAATACATTTTGTTTTTACCTATCAGTTGATCTTTGAACAGGTGCACACAAGGACAACTATGCCCTAAGCAGGGGTCCTTTGACAGTAGTCCTATCTAAAATTGTGTCTGTATTTATTTAAAAGCACTGAAATAAAAGTACATTTTGTTTTACCCAGTAGTTGATTTTTGAAGAGGGCCACAGAAGAACAACTATACCTTAGATTTTCCTTTTTTGGTTAAAAATTCTACCTGGCCCATCCAGGACAGCTATGACGCTAATGCGGACCTCAGTGAAAATAAGTTTGACAACCCTATTCTATTTAATATTTGTATTTATTTTGTTTTCTAAATAACATGAAATGCTCTTCTTTTCTACCAATCAGGAAACTGGTTGCAAAATGAACGTGCTGAATGACTTTTGTGTGTCGTTGCTCTTTTCTCATGCTTTCCTCTGTGCCAGTCAACTCATGCCTAAAAACTGACCAGTGCCAAGTGGTCCAGCCTGTCGGTGCCCGTTCAGGCCTGGCTTGGTCCGGCCTAGGTACTAAACCCCCACCCGGGGGGCTGTCAAAGAACCTTGCCCTTAACTCATCCTGCAACACAGGAAAACGCTCTAATTGGGGGATTTTCTCCATCATTAATTCCTATGAGCCCCCATCCCCACCCCAACGCAACCTTCCTCTTTGCAACACCATCTCCATCCTTCCTTCTTTTCCCACACTTTTATTGCTCCCTAATCTTTATGCTTCAGTTTTCCTTTTCTTCAGTTATTTAGTGTTAAATAAGGATTGTGTACTCATGACTCATATTCCAGGTAAAAAATCAGACAGCCAGAAAGAGATCAGTTTCGAACAGTCTTAAAGGAGCATTGTGGAGGTAGTCGATTTTCTTGGCTCATGACTGACACATCTGGGCTACTGTGGAACTGCAGTTTCTGTTTCAAGCTCAAGATTGGTTCAACTCGCTGGATTTATATCACACAAAAGATTAAAATAAATCCACCAACCAAAAACAAACAAACAGATACATATAACTAAAGCCCGCTGGATTATTCAATGCGGCCAGACAAAAATTTGTGTCATTAAAAAAAAAAAAAAGAGTCTCTAGGTTATTTTAATTAAAATGTATCATTTTTAAAAACCAAATGATCTCTCTGGCTGCTAAAGGACAGTAATGTGTGTATGGCGAGTTGGTTCAGGTGTAGAACTGCATTGACTCAACCGTGAAATAAAGCAGTCACCTATTCAATGCAACACATAAACATCTTTTTCCCTCTTGTTTTTTATTAATGCACACGCGACAACCTTTTGACATTAAAAACGGTATATTTTATTGCGCACTCTATTTCTATATTCAAAACCCAATCTGTCTCAAGAATATCTAAAAAAGAAAAAAATACTTTGTCTTGCTTCCAAATAAAGCAGCCGTAGACTAAAATACCAGTAAAGATTTTATTGGTGTGGTTTAAATTTGAAAATGTGGTAGATTTTCGATAGTCCTCGTCTTTTTAAATAATAAAATTCTGGTATATAATATGATCAGTGTAATTGATTTTAAAGAATAATAAGTACAAATTTGGCACCTTATTTTCCAGATAGAGCTATTAGATAATAATTACAGATTTTTGTTTAATTTTATTTCATTTTGGCAATTTTGGCCTTCCATATGAAACAGCGACAGTTAGTCACCACACTAAATCACTACAGCTAAATCATCACAACAGAACCCCTCCCCCCCTAAATGTGAAAGTGTAATCCAGAGGCTAATATCTTTGTCGAGATGTTAACACAAACATGTAAACATCCCCTTTCTTACTGGTTATCCTAGCGCCCGCTAGCTTATGCTCGTCCATCTGCCCAAGAAAGTGTTGCATAGGCGTCCTTGTACATGCCTGAGTCGGGCCTCGCTGGTTTGCATGGGGGCTGGAGCCAATGAGGGAGGCGAGAGGCCCCCCTGGGAAGCTCTGATTGATTGGCGTCTCATCTTCCTAACGGGCTGGCACCCTGCCATCCAGCTATGGAGAAGAAAAAAAAAGAAAAAAAAGAAATACACAAGCACAAGTGACAAGCACAAGGAAAAAGAAAGAAAAACGTCCCTGCGCATGTATGTCAGATGATAACGATTATTCTCGCGTAATCTTGGATTTCCCCCAGAAAATGTCCTGGAAGTTGGAACTGTGGGAATGGGCAAACGGGTCAACATAAAAGTGAGAACGGGGCGACACCTTTTCTAGGAAACTAGATTTATTTCCAAGTACAACTTCTCAAAAAAGGACATAAATGACGTCTAGTACTATTTCTAGAACAAAACAAGCATCACAGAGTAAAAAAAACAAAAACTAGTGCAGTTTTGTCTATTACCTTTGGCTTAATCGTGGTCCCAAATTAAACATGTGCAAGGTAATACTTAATTGTCCACGGTTTTAGGCCCAATCAGAAGTTTCGAATAACCACATGAAAACAAAATGCTATACAACGTAAAATTAAGCAGCTGATTGTTCGTAGTTATATTCAAAATAATTAAAGGGGATGTCAAGCCTTAAAAACTCTTCAAATGAAAATTACATCACAGTTGCTTGCCTAACAACCAATCGTTTCTTTCATATCCTGCATCCTTAGATGAAATAAACGCACGTTTACAAAAGCATTTTTAGATACGTATGAGAATAACATCACAGTTGTTGAGGCAACAACCAATCAAACATAGCATGTTTTCCAAGATGTGATTGGTAATTTTTAGTTGACAAAAAGTTGAAATAATATTGAATAGCTGCTTGGAGGCATATCCCCGTTATTAAGTTCACCTTTGCAAGGACATATGGAAAAACAGAGGTACCTCTTTTAACAAACTATTAATAAAAGAAATTCCCGCTAACAAAAACGATGTTTGATTTTAGCTAACCTGCACTAGCTCCCTGTTATCTTAAAATGTGATTTTAAGGTTCTGTTGGGATTATACAAAATCATCCATGGACTTGCTCCCTCATATCTTTCAGATTTAATTTCCCCCTATGTTCCGGTCCGGAGCCTGTGCTCTGAAATTGCTGGTCTACTAGTGATCCCAAGAGCCAAGAAGAGATCCGCAGGTTCGAGAGCGTTCTCCATTCGGGCCCCGCTGCTGTGGAATGCTCTTCCCCCTGAGATTCGATCTGCAACCTCAGTGGAAATGTTTAAATCTAAGCTTAAAACACAATTATATTCTCTAGCATATGAATAATCTATATTTTATGTTGACAATATCTGTGTATTATTTGCCCTCATGTAGGTTTTAGATCAGGGGATGGTGTCATAATAGTCCGTGGTTTGCAATAACCTGTGGTCTGTGCAGCCCTTTGAGACTCTTTGTGATTAAGGGTGTCACAAACAAACATGACTTGACTTGTTTCTGCAAAATATTGCATTCCTACATGAAAGAAATTCCAGATTACAAAGAAGGACAATTTCAAAACACGTATGCAAATGATATCACAAGTTGCTCAGGTAACAACCGATGAGAGATAATAATAATAATAATAATAATTTCCTTTGTATTGTCATTCTTTGTAACAATGTACACAGAACGAAATGTCGATACACCTGACCCGTTGTAGCGGGTCGATGCAGCCGCAGCCAGAGGGCGCCGCCATTATACCAATTAGGTATGCCTCGGTCGAGGCGCGAACCAGCGACCTCCCAGTCTCAAAGCGGGCACACTACCATCTAGGCTACTGAGCTGGTATTACCTGTTTTCAGAGATTTGATATCTTTAGTGTGGAAAATGCCCATTATAAAACACGTACAAGGCCAAGAAGTGCAGCGGTATTAACGCAATTCTCGGCAAATGAAAACGTGTTTTAGAAATATTTTGCATCCATGTATAAAATAATTTCCATGTGACTAGATTGGAACATTTCTAACATTAAAGCTCACTTGTTTTCTGAGATATGATACAAGTGGTTATTTCTGATAAATGGTCATCATTATTATAACCTGTAACATGCTGTTTGTTGCAATGTGTACATATGGTCAAAGGGCTTGGTAAGGACAATGGTTCCTCTTTTTACATCAGTGGTACATTTCAAAATTCATATGAAAATGACATCACAATTGCTCGGGTAACAACTAATCACAGCCCACCGATTTACCCAGATGTCGCTGGTTATTTTTAGTGGAGATTGAGAGGCAAAATGGCCGATTCCAGCCATATGCCATGTCACTAACGATCATGGCAGCTTCGATCGATGCTCCTTCCTTTGATTGAGAAACACATTGCTAGAGTTCTCCCGTTCACCCCTGGCTCAAGTACGGACAAAGAAGACTCACTCGGATCATTTGTAGCCAACAAAAGCTGAACTCGGTGGGGGTGACTCCTTGCATGTCCTCCAAGCCAACCAACGCCGGGCTGTCAACGGCCACTCAAGCACAAGAAACTCAGCAAAACGTTTTTTTTTTGCCTCACAGCAGCCGTTTGTTTTCACTTGCTACATGCAAGATTTGTTTAACTAACGAAGATATTGTAAAACATTGCTGCACATTCAAAAAGGGACGCTCAAAAGCAAAATCAGCCTCATCGGTTTGATGTCTTTGTAATGTAAAAAAGGAGGGAAATAATAAAAATGTAAAGAAAAAAAATCCTTAGCTCTTGCACAATATTTTCCTTTTGCTATTCACATGGGTAGCCAGGTTTTATCCATAGACTGAATATGTTCCTTGGCTTTCATCCTCAGCGCAGCAATACTGGAGCTACGCTGGTCCAAGTCCTCCAGCGGGAACTTGTCGGAGTACGGCGCCGGGCACTGGTAGGGCGGCGGCGCCATACTCTGCATGCCCTGACCCATGGACGGATGCGGGCCGGAGTTGAGGAAGCCATGGCCGGGGTAGTTGGTCTGGAGGCCTTGGGGGGGCCCCATGAAGCCCGAGATGCTGTGAACGGGCGTAGCACTGGACAAAGGGGAGCTCAGCCATGGGTCCAAGGGGAGGGCGGTGCTCATGGGGCCCATGGCACCGTGGACCGGCGGCGGACGGTTATAGGTCAGCATGGGCGGGTCGTGGAGCTTCATGGTGCTGGCGTCCATTTTCTCCTGGCGTCTCCATTTGGCTCTTCGGTTCTGAAACCAGACCTGGTGGGGAAGATATCGGATTAACATGGGAATTTTTTAAATGGGAGACGGAATTTTTGAGATCTGAATCTAGCAATGGTTCTGTGTTAAAAAACAATGTGTAATAAGTCACTGCTAGGTCGTTGTAGCTTGGAATGGAGCTAAAGCACGTGTATTTGAAGAAGGCACACTACAGAAGGTGAGGGATTTATACACCCAGAGTGGTTGGACTTAGCGAATAAATGGGATTTGTGAGAACTGGTGGAACCAGCAACCACTTCAGGGTGTCCCTTGCCCACTGCCTGAGGACAGGTGGGACTGGCTCCAGCACCCCTTCGACCCTACTGAGGATAAGTGGTGCAGATAATGGATGGATGGTGGAAGCAGCTAACTCTAGGAGCTAGCAGGGGAACCTAATAAAAAGGCCAGTGAAATATTGCAAGAGCGAATGAGACTCTGGACCCTGAATTAAGGAAATTAGCGATGTTCCATTGCATCACCATGGGTAGAAGCAAACTATAGCCTGCAGCAAAGTGGTTAGAATAAGTTGCTAGAGAGGGAAACTATGGAAAAAACTAATTGTTTGAATCACGCGACACAGCAACATTAGCTTGCATGACTATAGCGACCAGCCAAGTGGCTAATATAAGTGGCTAGAGAATGAAACATTGGGAAAAAAGTGGAAGATGCCTGAATCACAGGATTCATGGAATCTGCCATGTTCGCTTGCATGAACAGTTGTGAAGGCAAGTGACATTAAAGGACAAAGAAGGAGTAGCTAATAATAATTTTTTAAAAAGCTAGCCGAAATCGACAGCCAAGTTGGTAACATGAGTGGCTGGAGAAGGAAACATTGGGCAACAAAGAGGAAAATGTGTTAATTATGGAACTTGGTGTCAATAACAATAAGAGGAGCAGCTAACAATAACAGCTAGCCCCAGCATCAAGCCATCAGCCAAGTGTCTAAAAAGAGTGGCTAGACAAGGAAAGAGTGGGAAAATAATATCGGAAGATGCCTGAATCAAATCACTCAGATCAGCAGTGAAAGGTGAGGAGAGGACAATGAAGGACAAAGAGGGAGTAGCTAACACTAAGAGTAGTGGCTAGCAACAAGCCAAAACCTACAGTCATGTGGCTGATAGTAGTGGCTAGACAAGGTAAATGTGAAAAAAAATGCACCAGATGCCTGGATCACGGGACTCACAACCATCACATTGGGTACTCAGCTGTTTGCGGTAAGTGGCTGTTATGTGCCAAAGCCAGAAAATGGTCTTTCTAGCTTCTGTAGTTGTAAAATGTCTTCTACATGGCAGCGTCTTCAATTCAATTCAATTCATGTTGATTTGTATAGCCCTTAATCACAAGAAGCACCATCCCCTGATCTAAGACCTACATGACGGCAAGGAAAAACTTAGCATAAAGAAATGAAGAAACCTTGTGAAGTTGTGATACAAAAGCAAATTTCTATACCTGAAATAATGTTTATGACATAGCATTTGTGTAAAACTTGAATTAACAGTGGTTTAACAAAACGGAAAAAGTTACACCACTAGGGCTCACTGTATATTACACACTGGCGTTTTAAAATGGTTGTTGTCTGAAACTGTCAATGGCTAAGGCGCAACACATTGCTAACTGTCCGGTAAGCTAACGACTACATGCTAACGGCTACATACTTATGGCCACATGCTGACGGCTAAATGATAATGATTACATGCTAATGATGACAGAACTGTCACAATTGCCACGGGAATTCTCCAGTTTTTTTATGACATATCCCAAGAAAATGAGAAACAATATCATTTTAGTGACATTTGCGTGAGTGATGTATGCTAAGGGGAGGGTATTTTATGCAGGGGAGCACTTTTGGGCACAACGCCCGCTATGTTGAAATGATCAACACAGGCCTAGAGCACCCTCTTGTGGTTTAGTGTGAAAATAACACGTGAAATTAATGAAAATGTATTAATAATTTCACACATAAGTCAAACCCGAGTGTAATTCGCACCCCCCAACCAAACGATGAAGTCAATTGCGTATTACAAGCCAAGAGATACAGTAATGGAAAACCAAGGCCCTCAGCTCTACCTGGACTCGGACTTCGGGCAGGTTGACCTTCATGGCGAGCTCCTCGCGGCTGTAGACATCGGGGTAGTGAGACTTTTCGAAGGCACGCTCCAGCTCGTGCAGCTGGTAAGTGGTAAAGGTGGTCCGGTTACGCCGGTGCTTCTTTTTCGGCAGATCGTCTTTGCACGATGAAGGCGACTTTCCACCGTCATCGCTCTCCACGCTCCTTCTCAGTTCCTCCTCGCACTTGTTGGTGAAGAGGTCGGCATCTGAGACAAATGATAGGGATAATCTTCATTCTATATACATATATACAGTAAGGAAAATAAGTATTTGAACACCCTGCTATTTTGTTATTTTGTTCTTCCACTTAGAAATCATGGAGGGGTCTGAAATTTTCATCGGAGGTGCATGTCCAATGTGAGAGAGATAAACTAAAGAAAGAAAAACCCAGAAATCACAATGCACTGCATTAGAGAGAAGATGACTGGGGCTGTGTTATCTGGGGAACAACCTCTTCCCTTAGTCTCAGCAGTGAAGATGGGTCGTGGCTGGGTCATCCAATATGATAACGACCCGAAGCACACAGCCAGTAAAACCAAGGAGTGGCTCCGTAGGTAGCATGTCAAGGTTCTAGCATGGCTCAGCCAGTGTTCAGACCTGAACCCAATCGAAAATCTTTGGCGGCACCTCAATCTCCGTGTTTCTCAGCGACAGCCCCGAAACTTGACTGATCTCGAGAAGATCTGTCCTTGTGAAAGATTACATCTACATCTCATCTCATTAGCTGCATCGCTTATCCTCAGTAGGGTCGCGGGGGTGCTGGAGCCCATCCCAGCAATCATCGGGCAGTGGGCAGGGGGACACCCTGAACTGGTTGCCAGCCAATCGCAGGGCACACAGGGACAGACAACTCACACGCTCATTCACACCTAGGGACATTTTGGACCAGCCAATTCACCTGAAATGCATGTTTTTTGAATTTGGGAGGAAACTGGAGTGCCCGGAGGAAACCCACGCAGGAGGTTACCAAGACATGAACTGTGCCGCACATATACTATATATATATATATATATATATATATATATATATATATATATATATATATATATATAATATATATATATATATATATATATATATATATATATATATATATATATATATATATATATATACTGGACTGTCTCAGAAAATTAGAATATTGTGATAAAGTTCTTTATTTTCTGTAATGCAATTAAAAAAACAAAAATGTCATACATTCTAGATTCATTACACATCAACTGAACTATTTCAAGCCTTTTATTATTTGAATATTGCTGAATTTGGCTTACAGCTTAAGAAAACTCAAAAATCCTATCTCAAAATATTAGAATATCATGAAAAAGTATACAAGTAGGCTATTCAACTAATCACCTGAATCATCTAATTAACTCGAAACACCTTGCGAGGGTTTCCTGAGCCTTAAAAACACTCAGCTTGGTTCAGTAAACTAAATCACAAGTATGGGGAAGACTGCTGATCTGTCTGCTGTCCAGAGGACCATCATTGATACCCTCCATCAGGAGGGTAAGACACAAAAAGAAATTTTTCAAAGAGCAGGCTGTTCACAGAGTGCAGTTTCAAAGCATATCCACAAAAAGTCTGTTGGAAGGGAAAAATGTGGCCGGAAACGCTGCACAACCAAGAGAGATGACCGCAGCCTTAACAAAATTGTGAAGAAGAGCCGCTTCCAGAATTTGAGGGAGCTTCAAAGACAGTGGGCTGAAGCTGGAGTCCAGGTATCAAAAGCCACAGTTCACAGACGTGTCCGGGAAATGGGCTACAATAGCCGTATTCCCATGGTCAAGCCACTTCTGAACTCAAGACAACGGAAGAAGCGTCTGACTTGGGCTATGGAGAAGAAGCACTGGACAGTTGCAGAGTGGTCCAAAGTCCTCTTTTCAGACGAAAGCAAGTTTTGCATTTCTTTTGGAAGTCAAGGCGCCAGAGTCTGGAGAAAGCCTGGAGAGGAGCAAAATCCAAGTTGCTTGAAATCCAGTGTGAAGTTCCCACAGTCAGCAATGGTTTGGGGAGCCATGTCAGCTGCTGGTGTTGGTCCACTGTGTTTCATCAAGTCCAGAGTAAATGCAACTGTGTACCAAGAGATTTTAGAGCACTACATGCTTCCATCTGCTGAAAAGCTCTATGGAGATGAGGATTTCATTTTCCAGCATGATCTCCACAGTGCCAAAACCACCAGTAACTGGTGCACTGACCATGGCATCACTGTCCTTGATTGGCCTGCTAATTCCCCTGACCTGAACCCCATTGAGAAATTGTGGGGTATAGTTAAGAAGAAGATGAAAGACACCAGACCTACAAATGCAAATGAGCTGAAGGCCGCTATCGAAGCATCCTGGGCATCAATAACACCTCAGCAATGCCACAGGCTGATTGCCTCCATGCCACGCCGGATTGATGCAGTAATCCGTGCAAAAGGATTCCCAACCAAGTACTGAGTGCATCAATGGACATTTTCAAATGTTTGATTTAGTTTTGCTCTTATAAAATTATTTTTTTACTTGGTCTGAGGAAGTATTCTAATATTTTGAGATAGGATTTTTGAGTTTTTTTCAGCTGTAAGCCAAAATCAGCAATATTCAAATAATAAAAGGCTTGAAATAGTTCAGTTGATGTGTAATGAATCCAGAATGTATGACATTTTTGTTTTTTTAATTGCATTACAGAAAATAAAGAACTTTATCACAATATTCTAATTTTCTGAGACAGTCCAGTATATATATATATATATATATATATATATATATATAGTATATATATGGTTTATAATCTGCCATATTGGAGGGTTGTCTAGCATTAACTGCCCGTTTGAGGTCACACCACAGCATTTCATCCATCCATCCATTATCTGCACCGCTTATCCTCAGCAGGGCCAATTTGGACCGGCCAATTAACCTGACATGCATGTTTTCAGAATGTGGGAGGAAATGGGAGTGCCTGGAGGAAACCCACGCAAGCACGGGGAGAACATACAAACTCCGCACAGTAAGTCCGGTAGCTGGATTTGAGAACATGCAAACTCCACACGGGAAGGTTTAATCCCATGACCTTTATTTATTTTCAGACCTATTAATGGCGTTCACTCAAACAGAAAAGGGCTTTCGTATGCTTGAATTTGCAAAAACTGAATCCTGGACGGTTGTTCAACGTGCATGTCATGTAAATTCTGAAAGGAGCCACCGGAGAAAGTCAATTGTGAGACGGCATAGTCAATTCATTTACTGATGGGTGCTCATGCTCGGCTTATGCTTGGTTAAAAGAACGGGACAACCCTCAATTACAGAAGATTAATCGGTCAGAAGACAAAATAGGTCAACTTCAGTGTCCCACAACAACCGTTTGGCGTGTCCTAAGAAGACGACAGCATATGACGCCATACAGTTAGTACAACAGTTAAAAGCAACTGATAAACCGTCTCATCGAGACTTTTGCATTTCAATGCAACTGAAGATGGAAGATGACAGATTTGATGACCAGCTTGTTTTTAGCAATGAGGCGACTTTCCACGTAAACGGCAAAGTACAAATGGGGTACTTAGTACCACATGAGCTTATTGAGTATTAGAAAGATTCTCCAAAGGTGACCGTGCTTTGTGCTAGTTCGAAAAAAGCTGTCTACGGACCATTCTTTGAAAGAGCAACTGCAATAGGGAGACATTCCTCAATAAAATGGAAAACTGGTCAATGGATAAATTGAGTAAGAAAGAATTTGGGGATTATTTAACAGAATGGGGTGCATCCCAACTGGAGCCTCAGGGTTGGAGAGTTTCTGAACACAACATTTCCAGACAGATGGATTGGACAATCCGGGCAAAATGATCACCATCTCAGATCGTTAGTGACATGGCATTAGTGACTGTACGATTTCTTTGTGAAATGACGGTGTCACAGCGGCTGGGTGGTCAGTGAGCTGCCCCACAATGCGGAGATCTAGGGTTCAAGTCTAGCTGCGGCAGCCTCCCCTATTGCATGTTCTGGGATGGGCTCCATCACCTCCACAACCCCAGTGAGGATGAGCGGCACAGGAAATCGATGAATGGGTGGATTGTAAAAGGATTGGTCTCTATTCCAAAAGACCAGATAAGCTGAAGGCACAAAAAAACGGAAGGTGCTGTAACCATTGACAATGAGAGGCTGTGACAGGTTTGGCTAGGATTTTAGTATCGGCTAGATGTGTGCTGCGTTGGTTCTCACATTGAATATCTTTGAACATTCTATGTAAAATAATCGATTACGAGCTCTCTGAATTTACCAGATGTTTTTTATCCTTAATAGTTTCCGAGAGATTCAATGTCAAAAATTAACCAAGACTTTTAAAACACATTGTATTTACAGTAGACCCCCAGGAAACGGAGACACTGCCTTATAACGTTTTCACTTTAAGGTAGGGATTAAGATGTTATTGGGCCCCTTTTTACGGCATTGTTTTCCACTATTAGACAACAAATCATTTCCTATGCCCCCCAAAACGTTGCTGTGTTCTTGTGTGTGATGAGATGCCTGTCTGCTATTGGTAGTCTTTATAAAAAAGGGTGGTCTTCTATAGGTTTACGTCACTTTATCATGAAAATGCGGATACACTATTGACCAAACTCCCTCCCACAATGCTTTTCCCATCTTTGTTGAGTACAGAATCTTGAGTGCTTGTAAGACTAGTGTATTTTTTGTGCCTTATTTATTCACTTTGGGTCCAAAGCTTGTAGTAATGCTAAAACAAAAAGCAATAACATGATAACCATGGAAACAAAGCTTGCAGTTATAAAGAAATACGACTAAAGCACACAAATTGCTATAAAATGTAATGTGGACATTCC
Source organism: Urocampus carinirostris (assembly GCF_059441175.1). Classification (NCBI taxonomy): domain Eukaryota; kingdom Metazoa; phylum Chordata; class Actinopteri; order Syngnathiformes; family Syngnathidae; genus Urocampus; species Urocampus carinirostris. The sequence continues at coordinate 7,416,854 of NC_142360.1, forward strand.
GGACAGGCAGCTGCGAGTTGGACACACGCATCATTAAGCTACTGTAGATGAGTGAATCCATCAATCCTCTCAACCTCAATGAGGCTGGTAAACATTGCTAATCGGATTTGTTAAACTTGTTTCCACCCTTTATCTTTCTCCCCAAGTAAAATGGACAAAATAAAATCAAATGGCCAAAAAAATTACATACCAGGCGACTGCGTTCCCTCAGGCGTGCACAAAACGTCATCCCTATCCGATCAGACGATTTGACTTTGTCATCTTTTTTTGAAAGGAATCTCTGTTGAAATCCGTTGCCCATTTTCCATATCTCTCAATTATTATTTGACTGCTTCACTATGCCTACTCGCCATTTGAGGCGACCAACACACAATCATTCGCTGGGAAAACGACGGACCACCAGGAAGTGTGGGCTTCCTCAATGTGTGGAAAAATATTTGATAAAAGACCCTGCCTTCTAATGGTGATTAATCATACTGAAATCATTCACAGAGACTTGATGCTTACTGAACAGCAGCGCACCACCCTTATATAATCCATCCATCCCTCCATTATCTGCACCGCTTATCCTCAGTAGGGTCGCGGGGGTGCTGGAGCCCATCCCAGCTATCTTCGGGCAGTGGGCAGGGGACACCCTGAACTGGTTGCCAGCCAATCACAGGGCACAAAGGGGCAGACAATTCGCTCGCTCATTCACACCTAGGGACAATTCGGAAGGCCAATTAACCTAACATGCATATTTTTGGAATGTGGGTGGAAACCGGAGTGCCCGGAGGAAACCCACGCAAGCACGGGGAGAACATGCAAGCTCCACACAGGAGGTTTGATCTCATGACCTCAGAACTGTGCCGCACACGCGCTAACCACTGAGCCGCCGTGCTGCCCACCCTTTATAATAGTTTATTAAAATAAAGCAAGACGTTACGTTTTTGCACTCAGTGACAATGCTTCTGAAAATGTATTTATATGTTATGGCAAGGGTCAGGAACCTCTGGCTTGCAAGCCATATATGGCTCTTTTCATTATTATATATTGCTTGGGGATAAAATATTATCCATGCAAACCTCATCTAGACATTCCATTTCTGATCAGAGGGGAATCGAGTCCAGTGCTTGCATAGCTGACATAGTGCAGAAAGTATGAGTAGTTTAGTCCAGTATATAAAGATAATATCAAAGACAAAGTGTCACACCAATAGACCCCGTTTTGGCTGTATGTTGCTAAGGTATTCTTTATATGGAAGCTCATTAAAAAACTAAGGTTCACTTTTAATACACTTTACGATGAAAACCCACAGAACAAACGGTATACTGCTAAAAACGCCATCCAAGCACACAAAGCAATTTGATTGCGTGAGCGGTAGGGGCGGGCGAAGCTATGCACACAGGGCACTTCTCTCTGCCCAGCGCTGACCTCATCAAATGTAGATACATCAGTATCCTTGTTTGTAAAATTTAGTGACATTTTTACAAAAGAACTCTGCTAGCACATTGTTTTGAAACCATTATTTAAAAAAATGAAGGTCAAAATAAGCCTCAACAACTAGTTTAAAGTAATATATTGGTTGATATGGGACACCGGATCTGGAATTTTTCTTATTTCCTTAATTGTATCAATTTTTTAACGTCACACAGTAAAATAAAATGTGCAGAAAGATTAGATTTGGTGTGGGTTTGGCAGTTTTGCTGAAATGTGTCTTAAAATATAAGGTATGGCTCTCTTACAAAAAAAATATTATGCCTCTTTGGGTCAAAAAGGTTCTGGACCCTTGTGTTACGGCATTAAACGAGTTAAGTGCTCATTTTTTTGTGGTTGTCCAAAAAATTTTGCCAAAACGAAAGCCACATGGATATTTTTTAGGTCACAACCCGCCTCGCCCCGTAGAGTTCACGAGTTGTGAACAAACGGCCGAGCGCTCCCAGTCGGAACGTTCCACTTCATGGCCTGCATGACATCATTGTTTGGGGAAGAAACCAAACAAAAAAAAGGAAAAGGAGCAGGCCACGTAGCAGCCGTCTAGTTTCCTTTCAAGTGTGGAGCGGGTCACAATGGCCGACGCGGGGCCAGCCTTATCGGCTCTCATTAAGCGGCCGCCACAAAAGAAACGGGGCCGGGACAAAAGGGCCGAGGTCGGGTGTGGTTCAGCGACCAGCTCTTGTCCCTGTTGCGGCTCACCGTCTGAAGGTTGCACACTGTTTGGTGGCAAAGAGGGGGCTGGGGGGGAGTTATGGAGGCAGGGGGGTCAACACCCAACTTGGGAAAAGTTGCGCATCCAAGGGCTGACTTTGCTGGACAGTTACATGCTGTACAAATGAGTGACATCATCACATACAGTGAGTGACATGAAAAATGAGTTCCCCCCTTCCTGAATTCAGTGTTTTTTTTGCATATTTATCACTCTCAAAGGTTTCAGATCATCAGACTAACTTTAATATCACAATGAGAATAGTCCTATGTGAAAAAGTAATTGTCCACTGAACCTCATAGCGAGTTGGGCCACCTTTGGCAGCAATAACGAAAATCAAACGTTTACGATGATTGGTAAACAGTCTTTCACAACACTGTGGAGGAATTTTGGCCCACTCTTCTTTGCAAAATGGTTTCAAATCTGCCATATTGGAGGGTTGTCTTGCATGAACTGCCCGTTTGAGGTCACACCACAGTATTTCAATTGGATTTAAATCCGAACTTTAACCTGGCCACTTAAGAACCTTCATTTTGTTTTTCTGAACCATTTAGAGGTAGACTTGCTAGTGTGTTTCGGATCACTGTCCTGCTGTATGATGCAAGAGTGCTTGAGTTTGAGGACGTTCTCCTTCGGGATAATGTGGTAAACAGCAGAATCCATTATTTTATTCATTCATTCATTATCTGCACCGCTTATCCTCAGTAGCGTCGCGGGGGTGCTGGAGCCCATCCCAGCTATCTTCGAGCATTGGATAAGGGACACCCTGAACTGGTTGCCAGCCAAAGACGGACAACTCACTCGCTCATTCACACCTAGGGACAATTTGGACCGGCCAATTAACCTGACTTACATGTTTTTGGAATGTGGGAGGAAACCGGAGTGCCCGGAGGAAACACGGGGAGAACATGTAAACTCCACACAGGAAGGTTCGGTTTCATGACCTCAGAACTGTCCCGCACATGTGCTGCCCCCATTATTTTATAATTTATTTTATTATTACTATAGTATATATTATATTAGGATAATTATCATTATTTTTTTTTTTTCATTTTATTTATCATTATATTTTTTATCTTATTCTCACTTTTTTTTTTTTTAATTAATTTTTGTTAATAGATTAAACAATTTGTGTTTGTACTTTTATCCAACCTGCAAAGGAATCAGTAGATAATGGTAAAAGGTCAGCATTTATGCAGCGCTTTTCAAGTCACTGGCGACCTCCCAAAGCACTTTACAATGTGCTTCACACTTACCCATTCACACACACACACTCACACACACATCGATAGCGTTGACAGCCATACAAAGCGCGTAACTGCCTATCGGGGGCTCCAGGGGTTCCAGGGCACTTTGACATTTACCTCGGAGAATCCGGGCATGGAACCTGCCACCTCTCGGTCCCGAGACGAGCGCTTTACTGCCACCCTATCGATAGATACTACCCTGTATTTACTTGGATTGTATTGATAAAAAAAATCCTGTATCGACTCCCCTGACAATCATAGGATGGGAGTGGAACTCATAATAATTTCATACCTATTCAGCTAAAATATTTTGTCATTTTTTATTGTAACTTCTTTATCTGGTAAAATAAGAAACTAATCCTCCAGGTATAATTTCTATGATAGGTTTTCTTAAAAAAATAAACCCTTTAAAATATAGTAAATGACGGAAAATAAATTTTTACCATAAGGGCAGAGTAAATTTCCCCTTTTCAAGTATTATTATTTTACTCAAATCTTAAATTATTTGTAAGGTAAGATAAAAAAAGGTATTTCACAAATTCAAGCATTATTTTGCTTAATTTACTATATTTTCTCGAGTGAAGTAAACAATTCTTTCAGATTTTATTAGTTTATGAGTAAAATTCTTTAAAAATGTAGTAAAAAGGTTTCCTGAAAATGTCCATGATATGTTCTCAGATAAAAAAAGAAGAACAATTTTGGTTACATTTCTGTGTCATGATTACTGATGTGACCCAGCTGTGCCCGTTCCTCTGACGCGAACTGCCGCGGACTCTGATTGGCTCCTGATCAGTACTTATACCCAGTCCTGTCTGTCCCCTTTTGTCAGTCCGTCTGCGAACTTCAGTTAATTCAAGGCAAGACTTTTTTGACCCTGACTCCCACCTATTACGTTTTTTTGCTCCCGTCTGTCCCCCAGCTTCAACCCGTTTTTGATCCTGACCTCGTCTACTCTCCCGTCACGGATTTCGACCTCTTTTTGTCCCTGACCCTGACCACGTTTTTGCTCTCCTGTCCCGGCTACCGACCCGTTTTTTCCGTCCCCGACACCGCCATCGCTCGCCAAGGAAGATTGACTTCCGCATTCGGAGCACATTCCGAGTGTCAGAGCGACCTGCTTCCCGTGTCCAGCAAATACCGGATCTTGGGCGCAACACTTTCTGGGGGTTATTTATTAAACGTTTAGTAAAGTAAGAAAAATCAAAATTAAGACAAATAAAAATAACATTAAAAAGACAAAGTAAAAATATAATTTGTATAAATAATTCTACATCATATAATATAAATAATAATGTATAATTTGTATAAATAATGCGTGACCCACTCTGCCGAAACGAGTCGCAACGCTCTTTTTTTAACTAAAGTGTCGATAACTGAGAAAAAAACGAGGAAAATCATGATTTTTTTTTACATTTTGAAAGACATTCAAAAACAATAGGTACTAGGTAAAGTAACAAAAACAGCGATTAAAGTTTTCGAAAACAAAATGAAAGTTATTTTAATGTGTATTTAAATAAATATGTGCTAAAAATGTCTTTCAGTCTGGTCTAATTCTTTTTTCATATGTGTACAAATGATTTATTAAACTTTACAGTTAGACTAACCCTTTAACTGTAAAACCTTAAATTGACATCACACCAAAAAAAGCAAAAGCATGATTTTCTCATGTTTTCGTTCAGAAACAGGTGGATGGAAGGCCGTAATTCAAATGGGCATATCTTCAAAATGGTTCATTATAAACCTTTGACTATAATATCATTTTAAAGCTCATTTCTTATACTTTTTTAATTTATACCAAAACCCGATATTTGCATTACTGTGACTATTTTCGGTAAAACAAGTCACATTTAAAAATATGAAAATATATCATTTAATATAGTAATATATTCATATAAATACAAAAAAATACCACTTAAAATGAGCAATAGGGGGAAAATTCTATTCTATTCTATAAGGGCGACACAAGACAACTACAATAACATTGGATCTTCATTCCCCAAACCTAAACCAAGGAAAATACCAAGTCAAACTGCTCCTAAATTTCCTCAAATTAATCTTTTTTCACGTTTATGTCACAAACATGATGACGACTTCAGATTACTGTCGACATCCACATAACATAACAACGAAAGCAAGCTGGAGTATTGTAATCTGGAAGAGAGAAGATTAGGGGGGAATTCCACAGGGAAATGAGATTGGCACAAGCGCAGGCGACATCTTGAGTCAATTTATCTCCCAATCTCTGCTCATTTGGTGCAAAAAAATATGATGATTTGAAAGCTGCTACATTGTCAAGCATGAATAGTGTTTTGAAATGGACATTTCTATTTCGTCGGCCTCTTAAACTGTCCATTTCACATAAATACAAGTCAAGTCATGTTTATTTGTATAGCCCTTAATCACAAAAAGTCTCAAAGGGCTGTGCCTTTCCTCACATGGTTGGTCTGTGCCCTGCCAAAATCATATTCATTTTGTGAGTTGTATTTTATTTTAACCATTGTGTGCGTACGGTATGTTAATTTGGTGGTTGGGGAGAAAAAAAAGGGTATTCTATTTACTTAAGATGTGATTTTAAGGTTCTGTTGGTAGAATAAGAAATCATGCATGGACTTGTTCCGGTCTGGGGCCTTCGCTCTGAAAATACTGGTCTACTAGTGATCCCAATTGCCAAGAAGAAATACAGTAATCCCTCGGTTATCGCGGTTATTGGGGACCAAAACCACCCGCGAAAAGTGAAAATCCGCGAAGTAGCGACGCCCCTTTAAAAATGCTTAAATTTTTTTTTTTTGTATGACCCAAATTTCACGTTGACAATACAGTATCTGTGTATTATCTGCAGGGTTGGGTAGGGTTACTTTAACTTAATTACTTTCAATTACTTTTGGATTGCTCCAATACCAAATTTGCTAGTAAAAGACAAAAGAAACTAAATATGAATAAAATTACTAAATTTTGTGCAGGCTTGGGGGGTAATGGAATACATTGAACGTCAAAAATGATGTTGGCAAGCTGTTTGGATTTACTTTCATTTTGTTTCTGTCGCATTTTATGTTAGTTTTGACGGAGATCAAAGCCAGGAGAGAAAGCTTACCACATGTTGTGAGTCATAATTTTATTCATATTTAGTTTATTTTGTCTTTTATTAGCATATTTGGTATTGGAGTAATCCAAAAGTAATTGGGAGTAATCAAGTTAAAGTAACCCTACCCAACCCTGATTATTTGTTATTGCAACATCCGTTGCAGCTTGGTCATCCTGGAAGGGGGTTAACCTTATGTGCAGTCTTCTCTCAAGGTTTCTTCATTTACCTCATGTTAAGGTTTTGAGTTTTTCTTTGCCCTCATGAAGGTTTTGGATCAGGGGATGGTGTAATAATAGTCCGTAGTTAGCAATAATCTGTGGTCTGTGCAGCCCTTTGAGACTTCTTGTCATTAAAGCCGTCACAAATAAACATGACTTGACTTGTACACTGAATGTTCTTATACAGCACTTTGGTGGAAATTTATTGCCTGAAAAGTGCTTTACAAATACATTTTGATCGAATAATTATTAAGGTGGAAAAGAACCAGTATATGAGTTTAATGGTGGATATTTAAATGGTGGATAGTTTAAACAGAATACCTGCACCAAAAGACATAATACATTAGTAATATACATACATACATACATACATACATACATACACACATATATATATATATATATATATATATATATATATATATATATATATATATATATATATATATATATATATCTCATCTCATTAGCCGTACCGCTTATCCTCATTAGGGTCGCGGGGGGGCTGGAGCCCATCCCAGCCATCTCCGGGCAGTGGGCAGGGGACACCCTGAACTGGTTGCCAGCCAATCGCAGGGCACACAGGGACAGACAACTCATTCGCTCATTCACACCTAGGGACAATTTGGACCGGCCAATCCACCTGAAATGCATGTTTTTGGAACGTGGGAGGAAACCGGAGTGCCCGGAGGAAACCCACGCAAGCACGGGGAGAACATACAAACTCCGCACAGGAAGTCTGGAGCTGGATTTGAACCCACGACATGGACTGTGCCGCACAAGCGCTAACCACTGCGCCGCCGTGCTGCCCATATATATATATATATATATATATATATATATATATATATATATATATATATATATATATATATATATATATATATATATATATATATATATATATATATATATATATATATATATATATATATAGATGGGGGGATTAGTAATGGACTCTAGGCAAAAATGCATGAACTACTATACTTATATTGATGACTATTCAAGAGTGAAGCGTCATTATTGGTATTAGTTTTAGTATCAAACATCCCTTGTCATTTTCATTTTTATCAAGTGCTTGTTTTATTCTCATATTGTTGCTTATTTGATGTTATATCAAACGCTTACTTTTGCTCCTGGTTTTTCGTCTTGAAGGGTCAGTTTGTTATATTTAGTGCCTCCTAATGGTAAAAAAAAAAATTCATACAGAAAAAAACGTTTGTTTTTGTATGAAAATCATAGGTCGAGAAATTTGTATTGCTTGCTGTGGCATTGGTTAAATTAGGCAACATTGCCATTTAGTGGTCAAATATTACACACTATGGGGCTTTAAAGTATAAGAAAATCCCAATCATGTTTCGTGAAGTTCTTTTTTGTTTTTTTCGGATTACCTTTTTTTCCAGTGGGAAAACATAGAAAATATTAACATCATGATGTTACAAATCAGTTTTTGATTATTCGTAAATAACGCCTTCCCTGATTGGCCGATAGAAATCAAACATCACTCACCCTGAAACTGCTGCTCCTCACTCTGGTCCTGAAGACCTTCCAGGTTGCCACTGTAGGATGGATGGGACTCGTGATGCTTCCCGGGGTCTCCCAATACCTCCACAGCCATCTTGTGGGGTCCCGGGGCCACAGCGGGCCCCAGCAGAGAGTCCTGGTCTTTACTGAAGCCCAAGATGACGTCGATGCTGTGAACGTGGCCCCCCACCGTGACACCTTTGGCCAGTTCGTGGAAGTTGCTGGGCGAGAGGCAGCTGTCGTCCACCATGCTCATGGTATCCAGTGATAAATGCATCCGAGCGTGTGGGGCCCCTCCGTGGCTCCTGGGGCCAAAGGGGAGGAGGTCTACATGAGGAGGGGGGTCAGAGATCACCTCGCTACCTCGGAGGAAGCCTGACGTGCGTCTAAATCCGCTTAACTGGAAACTGCGGCGGGGGGTCTTATCTCCTCGACTTTCCAAGTTTGGGCCAATAAGAGGCAAACGCTCATTTTTAAATTTGGTGCTATCGCCAGAACTCCCGACTTTTCTGCAAAATCAAATAAAACTATTTAAATCTCAATAACATATCAATAAACTTTTTGAAACCATAAGCTGAACTGAATTTTAAGGCACGTCTTCCCAAAACATTTTTTTCATATTCAACGTCGTAAAAATTATTTTCCCTCTCCTGATTTCTGTGCTTTTTGCATAAAACCAATTTTAATATCACACAAACAAAAGTCAAGGAAATACAAAATTCTATTTTGAAATGTTGATTCAATTTATTAGGGCACAATAAAAAAAATCAAATTTGGCCCTATGTAAACAAGTAATTGCCCATTGAACCTAAAAGCGAGTTTGGCCACCTTTGACAGAGATAACAGAAACCAAACGTTTATGATAATTGGAATGAGTCATTCACAACGCTGTGGAGGAATTTTGGCTGACTCTTCTTTGCAAAGTTGTTTCAAATCTGCCATTTTGGAGTTTTCTTTTTAGCATGTCACACCCCAGCTTCTCAATTGGATTTAAATCCGGACTTCGACTTCGCCACTCCAAAACCTTTATTTTGTTTAGTTTTTGATCCAGTCAGAGGTGGATTTGCTGGTGTGTTTCGAACCGTTGTCCTGCTGCACGATCTAAAAGCGCTTGCGTGTGAGGGCACAAACTGATGGCCAGACAATCTAATTCAGGATCTTCTGGTAAACACCAGAATTCCTTTTCCCGTCAACGACAGCAAGTTGTCCTTGTTCTGGAGCAGCAAAGCAGCCCTAGACCATCACACTGCCATCACCATGCTTTAATACTGGCATCAAATACTGTGTCATTTTTATACCAGATGTAACAGGCTGCACACCTTCCAGAAAGTTCAATTTTTGACTCATCAGTCCACATAATGTTTCTCCAAAAGTTTAGAGGATAATTAAGATGCTTTTCTTGACAACTCTGTGTTCTTTTGTGACAGCAGTGGTGTTTGCCTGGGAACCTTCCCAATAGTGCCATTTTCCGCCAGTGTCTTTCTTATAGCAGAGTCATGTACACGAGTGTTGGGCTCGTTACTTCAAAAAAAAAAAAAAACTGAGTTAGTAACTAACCACTTTATGGTAAAAATAACTAGTTGTCAGTGTAACTAACTACTTCCGTTTCTTTAAAAACAAGTTGCTGTATGTCAAAGAATTTGAACATTTCTGAGCAGGATATTTAAGTCTGTTGAATAGAGAATAACTGACAAGTAGTTGTGTTAGAACATTGTAATATTTATTGCAACTTACCAGCAACAGATTTATCCTACACTTGAAGTGCAACAACAATAAACAGTAAACAATATAATAAAATAACAGTTAGCAGTAAACAATATAAAGTGAGTTCAATAGATTAAATATAACTGTCACAATCAGACAACTGGTCAGGTAGACATAGGCAACTGCACTTCGAATATTTTGTTCACAACAAAAGTTAACAGTATAGCGACTATATATCTCTCTCTATTTGATGTTATGTGCTTAATAACAGAATAACTAACCCATAATGCCACATTGTAACAGAACATGCCTGGTGTGTCCCCAGATGTTTACAATTGTATGTTTTGGTTGACTTGCAGGTGACACGAAAGTAAACATCCTACACGTCAACACGCCTCGTCTCATTTTATTCACGGTAACACTGCCTTTGACTGTCAGTAACGGTAACTGTGGAAAAATAAATGAGTTACATTACCCAGTTACCGAAAAAAAAGAACACTATTGCGTAACGGCATTATTTATTACGTTATTCTCAACACTGATGAACAGTGACCTTAACTGAGGCCAACAAGGCCCGCAATTCCTTGGATATGTTTTGAAGTTATTTTCTGACCTCCTGGATGAACCCTCACTGCACTCTTGTCGTAATCTAAGTTGGTCGACCACTCCTGAGAAGGTTTTTCACTGTTCCCAATACCTCTATTTGTGCCTACTGGCTCTGAAAGTGGTTCGCTGGAGCCTTACAGCCTTCGAAATGGCTTTGTGAACTTTTCTGGACTGCTAAATTTCAATCACTTGTTTTCTCATTTCTTTTTGATTTTTGGGGGATTTGGATCGTGGCGTGTCAATTGTGTCCTTGATATTTTGTAGCCTATTTCACAATAAATTTAAGTGAATTCTTTTTTCAACACAGCTGGTGGCAATCAATTTTGGGTGTAGCATGTGGAATTGAACTCGCATTTCCCAAAACCGTGGTTAGTCAGTTACTTTGGGATTTAACAAGAATGGCAATTACCTTTTCACCTAGGGTCTAGATTTTTGTGGTGTCTCATTAAATGGAATCAACATTTCAAAACTCCATTTTGTATTACCCTGTTTGGTCTCTATGTGATATTAAAATTGGTTTGATGATCTGAAACCTTTGTGAGTGACAAATATGCAAAAAGCAAATAAATCTTGGAGTGGGGTAATCTTTTTTCAAGACACTGTATATGAGCACCTGACTATGGATGCATGGAATTCCGAGACAAGTGGGAATTGGATAACAGTATTTTTTCACTGAAATCCGAAACTACTGCATCTGCCAATAATTTGCCAAGAGACTGTATCGGTTTTCAAAGAATATATCAAGAGCTACCAGACAAAACATGCCATCTACAAAAAGCTAACTGGAAACGAAGGCGTGAAAAGGGGAAGCAACTGGAAGCTGTTTTAACGGCAGAGCAGCACTTAACGAGTCAAATGAAAATGCTACAAAGGCGAACTAAGAGGTTACAACGCTGATCGCCAAGTACGGCAAACATTTCCCGAACGGTGAATTTATTAAAGACTGTTCTTAGAATGCCAGAACAGTCAGCACTTACACAAATTCAGCTCACAAATTCTGGCCTGCTTTCTTACAAGTTTGGACACACCTGCTCTAAGCAAAACGTTTTAACCCAACGTGAATAAAAAATTGTTATTTACTCCTTTTATGAAATCACAATGAGGAGAAAAAAAGTAGCATCTCAAATTACCTGCTGTTAAAGGAAAACTGTAGCCTCAATTACTGATGCTCCTGGTCCACATTCACTCCTCCAGGTTCCACTCTTCACTCTTCAGATAGTGCATCATTTTTTACAAAAAGAGATTATCGAAAATCCAAATAAAACTCAAAAGAGACACTGGATAAGAAAGTTCAGCCAGCAAGCACTGCGGAGAGGAGTAAATGGGGAGGAGGAGGCAAGAGGGAGAAGTGGACAAGGCCGGTGGGGAGGTGAAACCAGGGGATTACCAGGAAGGCTTTATTAATTGGGATCCTTCCCCTTTAAGAGTGATTGGCAACCGTTTTCTGCCTAACTAGTTATATTAATTGTGGATTTCATTCACGGCCGCGGGAGGGGGTCTCGCCTAATGAAGGCCGGGACTGAACTTTCTTTTCAGGGATTCTTTGTCTTAGGGACAAAAGTTTTGGCTTGGCACCGCTGGACTTCATTGTGGGAAAGGAAACTGACAATTGAAGCGAAACAATTTACTGGGTAAAAAACACTAACAAATAGTGGACCGTAAATGTTAAGTACAGTGAGCGTGTTAAGTGACATCTAGTGGTGAGCCTAGAGAATGCAACAACGGTTCCTCAGAAAGATCAAACTTTGCAACCAACAGTATCGTATAGCGTGCTAGACTATCGATTTGTTCCCCTTAAAATTGCTTACTTTTTTATTTTCTACCACTTTTTCGAATTTTAAACAACAACAACAAAAACTTGACTTAGAGCTAGTATTTTAGTTTACGGTTGCTTTACTATTGCATAACATTTCCGTTTTGATAAACGTGTCAGGACCAGAACGTAAACAGGACCCAATTGCATTATGTCTCACAAGTTTTTTTGGAGGAAAGAGAAAGGGCTGCGCCCACAATCCGGTGTTTGCTGGACGCGGGAAGCAAGTCGCTCTCGTACTCGGATTATGTTCTGAACGCGGAAGTGGATCTTCCGTAGCGAGCGATAGCGGTGTCAGGGACGGAAAAAACGGGTCGGTAGCTGGGACTGGGAGAGCAAGGCGTGGTCGGGGTCGGAAGCGAGTCGTAAGCAAGAACGGTTGAGTAGACGAAGTCGGGGGACAAAAAGAGGTCGTAAGCCGGGATGGGAGAACAGACGTGGTCAGGAGCAAAACAGGTCGTAGCCAGAAATAGACGGGAGCAAAAACGGGACAGGTGGGAGTCAGGGTCAAAAAAGGCTTGCCTAGTATTCACTGAGGTTCACGGACTGACAACCGGGGACAGACAGGACTGGGTTCAAATACTGACAGGGAGCCAATCAGAACCCGCGGCAGTTGGAGCCAAAAGAGCAGGCACAGCTGAGTCACATCAGTAATCATGACAAAACGTTTGCCACTTCTGGTTTTAAACAAGCACGTGTTGTTTATTTACATTACATTACTGATTACATTACTGATTTTAGCTAACCTGCATTGGCTCCCATTTAGCTTAAGATGGGATTTTAAGGTTCTTTTGGTGATGTACAAAATCATCCATAGACTTGCACACTCATATCTTTCAGATTTAATTTCCCCCTATGTTCCTTCGCTCTGAAAAATGCTGGTCTACTAGTGATCCCAAGAGCCAAGAAGAAATCCGCAGAGAGAGTTTTGCATTAGGGGCCCCGGTGCTGTGGAATGCTCTGCCCCCTGAGGTTCGACCTGCAACCTCAGTGGATCTGTTTAAATCTAGGCTTAAAACTCACTAATATTCTGTAGCTTATGAATGACCTATATTTCATGTTGACAGTATCAGTGTATTATTTGTTATTTGTTGTTTACTTTACTCGAGATAGATTTAATGCCCATTTGTATATAAAGTACATATTACACATTAGTAACAAAATACTGTATAGTTCAATTTATATGTGATATATGTATATATGACGTGACTTGAGCTGGTTGAGTAGAGCGTAGATGCAGAAGGGAGAAGAGAAGGGAGTTTGTAATGCCCGTGGAAGATTTCCATTTGTATCCACATAGTAAACATTACTAAGAAAATAGTACATAGTAAGTTCAATGCATAGGTAATATATGTGTACATTATAAAATAACCTTATAAATATCCATGAAATTGAAAAATATTTTGTTTTTTACCTTTGGTGTGACTTGGCTCGAACTGGTACGGTGGTGTGGCACGTGGTTGCAAGGGGGAAGAATAATAATAATAATAATAATAATTTCCTTGTATTGTCATTCTGTGTAACAATGTACACAGAACGAAATGTCGATTGCACCTGACCCGTTGTAGCGAGCCGATGCAGCCGCAGCCAACAGAGGGCGCCGCCGACCACTTTTTAAGTCTTAGGAATGACTCGGCCGGGGCGCGAACCACCGACCTCCCAGTCTCAAAGCGGGCGCCTTACCATCTAGGCTACTGAGCTGGTAGAAGATGGCAGATTAAAATTAAAAAGTAATTTTTAAACTCCATTTGCAAGGATTTCCATGCCCTTTGAAGACTTGGTTCAAATGCCTCCTTATTTTACTTTTCCTGTTGTTAATTGGTTTAAGGACATGTTTTTTAGTGAGGGCAACGATGTGTGTACTTTCTTCGGATTTCTTGACAATCATAACTTTGTTTCCAAGCTTTGTTTTCGTTAAGATCATCTTCTTGCTTCTCCCTTTACCACCACTGCAAGTTTTGGCACAAAGTTTAACAAATTCAGGTTTGTTACACGAGATGGCGATACACTGCCGCGTGATTTAAAAAATGCCCTAAATCGAAATAAATTTTTGAGCATTCTAATGATATCGCAGCATTCCCCAAATTCCAGGCATACCTAATTGTCATTGGATTACAAATATTCCTGAAATTCCTTGATGAATTAAATTACAGTCATATAATACTTATAACTAATACGGTCATAAATCACTCATAATTCATAAATCACTCATAATCCAGAGGAATTTCAGGGATGTTAGGAATTTGATGATGTCATCACTTTGGTGTGCCTGAACTGTTGGAAAGGCGGTGACGTCATTGGGATTCTGAACAAGTCATTTTGATTTATGACCCTTTTGACAAATGCAGCAGAGTAAGTTTCTCGCGAGATTATGAACTGCACAAAAAGAGCAGGATGACGGGCCATGATGTCAGCCCCCCTCTCGGTAAATAACACGCACTGTCCCTCTGAGCATCAAATTATACTTTCCATTTAAACTTAAAAGAGCTGTCCGGATTTCCTAATTTCTTTACTTGCTGACGCCCTCTTCTGGCTCAAATCATCATCGCAGCCTCTGTCAAACTGCTTGTGTGGCACATGCAAGTACGGATAAACTCTTCTTTTTTCATTTTTTGGGGGGGTTCGCTCTTCCCAACCTGACACCAAACATTAAGCCCACAACCAGAGGTGAGTTGCTGTGCAATGCAACTCTTTATCAGCAGAGATATCCAACAGCATATTCTGGTTTACCCCCTCCGCATCATATGCGTCGATATCAGTCATTCTTAACTATCCTCCGCCATTGAAATATATTCCCAGCACACATTATTGCATCCGATAAATTAACCGACCTCAAACATTTAGAGCCTGTTTAAACCTATCCATCCAACCATATTCAGGCCTTCCTCTCATTCTATTTCCCACCACTTCTGCACTACGCACTCTCTTGGTCAAACAGGCTTAATTTATTCTTTCCATATGTCCAAACCATCTCAGAACATTGTCATCAACCTTCTCATCAAGCTCTCTCACCAAACCAGTTCTTCTCCTGACTTCCTTATTCCTTAACCTATCCAGTCAGATCACTCCACACATACTACATTACCTATGACAGTCACTGACCCTCAAACTCCACGTATTTTAGCCATACATCACGGTTGGTACCACCACACCTTTACACAATCCTTGCTTTGCTTCAATCCGCTCGGCACACCCATTGCCTTGCACCCTTCACCCGCCCTCTTATTCACATCCTCCAACCCACCATCTGCTGCCACATACGAATCCAAATATTTAAAACTATCTACCTCCTGCAACATTACACCATTCAACAAAATGTAAAATTAATCTACCTCACAACCACTCGAACACCTCATTATCTTACTTTTGTCTGCTTTCACCTTAAGCTTCTTTCTATTACATACACTAAAAAACTCCTCTACCAAAGCACTCAGTCCTGCTGCAGTCAGCCACCAAAGCAGTGTCATGTGCAAACAACAGCTAAATTAAATGCAACCCACCATCACACATTATACCTGCTCTCCCTGCTCTTATGAAGCTCGTGCACCGCTCCATCCATACACAAATTGAACAGCCAAGGTAAGATGACACACCTTTGCCTCAAACCCACTCTTACTGGAAACCACTCACCAACTTCCCTCCCCACTCTCACAAGTTTTATCATCCTCATACCTGCTTTGAACAGAATTCAGAAACCTACACTGAAGGATTTTATATTAAATACAAGTTACATTTATCGAGTGCAATGAATATTTTCACTGAGTGAGCTTCAGGTCACGCCGTTCCAAATGCGGAGTGTTTTGGCTGGGGAATGTTAATAACAGAACTCTGAAGCAGTACGTCAGGTATTGTTTTCATAAACGCTCGGTGTTGTTTTGAGTTTCTCCAGACATCGAGGCGAGGGGGTGGACCCCACGTGGGGGCTTTCGTTGACACGCGCATGGGAGGAGCCGGCACACCAGCTTGTGGAAAAAAACGTGGGCAGATTAACTTGAGAAGATCGAGAGGGAAGAATCGAGAGAGAAGGCTCGACGGAGACTCGAGCGACACTAATTCGGCTAATTCGATGGAGTTCACTTAGTTAAATCATTTAAGAAATTAAATCTGCCCCCTTGTGGAAATGCCGGTCTCTTGTTCATTTTTCCATCAAGAAACGAGCAACGCGTGGACAGAATGTAGGTTGTGTTTGGTTAATGGAGTCAGATAACTAATTTGAACAATTTGGTAAACGGTACATCTTAATACTTTAATTCCTAACAACACCCACCCCATAAATCCAGATTCATCTTCAGATAGACCAAAGACTTATTTCTCTCATCGTGCTTTTTTGCGTTTATTTAAATCTTTTGGGACAATTTTGTTTTCTCCATTCTCTAACATTCATCTCTGGTACCGTGGATAAATAGTGTGATAATGATGTACAGGGGCAACTTTAGGTTCAGAGCTTTGGGAGTGCTGAGCACTCTGAGTGTCTGGCTGGTTAAAACATTTGTTTTTTATTTCACCTAAAATGATCTAACACACTCTTACCATAAAACATCGGAGTCTCCACAGACTCCACCGCAAGCGACACTAATCAAGCGAAAGAGGAACAGGGAGGAGGGCGAGAGAGGTGCTAGGGTTCAAATGGACTGAACCATTTCAAGGCAGTGGGGTATTTCCTTCACTGCGTTGTTCCCATTTTTTGTTTGCTTTGCTTTTCAAAATTCTTTCAGCTAGCTGTTATTATATTTAAGCCTATCCTGTCCATTATTAAGGAAAAGAGAGTTTTAAAAATGCTACAATTTTTGGCGGTGCTTGGGTTGAATTTGGGGGTGATTTAGGCCATGATGATATAAAATCTAAGGGATGTTATACACAAATAAAAACAGTATTCCTGCCCATGCATACTACACTGTTTGTAATTTAAACTCACCACCTCATATTCCACAATACCCCCCCTCAAAACATTTTTCTCCTCGGATCTATACGATTCATGTTGGTCACACTTTCTGATTTCAAAAGGTGAGCTTTTCACGCCTGGGTGATAGAAGAACGTCACTAGGAAATGACGTCAATTCCACAGTCCCCAACTTGGGCAGGATACTAGCTCAGGGCAGCTTCGCCATATTTAGTCCAAAGCCAGGGGAAGAGCCGTTAATCTTAAAGCGGACGACCTGAGAGCTTTTCAGTTTCAAGCTGGACAAAAGAATTTTCCACGTAAGCTGTTAAGTGACGTGCGCAATTTAACCGCAACGGAAATCGGAAAGACGTGCCCACAGCATCCTGAATCATGGTTGAACCCTGTGTACAGTAACCTGCAGTCCAATGTTTCTCAACTGGTGGGTCGAAACCAAAAGTGGGTCACGGACCCGTTTTCAGTAGGTCGCGCGCCTTTGCCTTGGCAAAGGTTTTTTTTACACATGTTGAGCATGGCTAAACGCAGATTGAGTGAAAAATCTGTAATATGGATTATATTATCTTGAAGACAAAGGAAAGATAAAAAACCTCTGTGTGTTGAATGAGACTATCTAGCCCTACTTTGACTAACTAACCTGGTATTTACCAAAAACAACGGCGACCAGATAATGAAGGCTCTGAATCTTGGCCAGATCAGGAGGCTTCTCCTGCTACTGGTAACTATGGAAACCAGTATCTGTTTTCATGTGGGGGAGCAAACCTCTATCCAAAAAACAACCTGGGGAGAAATGGGCACCACCAGAATTTACTTGCCCAAGACACACACCAGGAAATGGTGCCCCTATGACTCTAGTAGTTAATGGATCCATGAACTGGGATATATCTCAGTAGTTGCATGCTTTCATTTCGTGTTTGAGCATGTTGAGTTTGTTAAAAAATGGCTTCTTTTAAAGAAACTGTGTATTATTTGACCACTAGACGTCAGTGTATGGTGTAGCGCAACCGAAAAGAAGTGCTAAAAAGTACGAGGAAGAATCCTCATTACGGAGTCTAAGAGTGACCAAACCACACCATTTTACTTCTCATTTTCTGCTCAGCTTTTTTCAGTAGTTGGTTGCTCCTGGCAGCTAGATGGAAACTATCTTCAGGTGAGGCTCATGTTATGCAAAATAAATGCAAATTTCTTGACATATAAGTATTTTAAAAACATCATGTTATTAGATTGTTGATGTATTATTGCTTATTATTTAAATAAATATTCATTTTTGTTTTTAATGATTTTTTTTTTCACTAGTAGCCGTTAAGTAATACACATTATCCCTCCAAAAAGGCGCCCACTTAAGGGAATATTAGGACTTAAAATTGTTTAGTTTTGCTGGTAATTATGTTTTTAAAATGATTTGAATATATTTTATCTCTGGTTTAAACTACATAATCATTCAATAACTTGAAATTTGAGGTCTAGCATCAAAAGTTTACAGCTGGTGAAAAATGCGGCAGCGAAACGTTTGACTAAGACAAGAAAATTTGACCATATCACTCCTATATTAGCTAACTTGCACTGGCTACCAGGCCGCTTAAGATATGGTCTACTTGTGACTCCAAGAGCCAGGAAGAAGTCTGCAGGCTCGAGAGTGTTCTCCATCCGGGCCTCGGTGCTGTGGAATGCTTTGCCTCCGGAGATAAAATCTGCAACCTCGGTAGAAGTTTTTAAATTTAGACTTAAGACCCACTTCTATTCAATAGCTTATGATTGATGCCCACCTCATACTTTTCTTTTCCTGTCTTTTTAGACTGCCTGGCTGTTGGTGATACGAGGGGGAATGACAATTCCAGATGATTTAGCAGACCAGAATCTGGACCTGAAGCATGTCAATGTCTGAATCGACGAGCTGGCAGAAAGGGGAAGCTTCTTCGTTGCTGGCATGGACTTTCCGAACAAATTTCTATATATTACCTATGTTTTATTGATGTTCACTGTTTTGTGTACTGTCACCCAATGCTAAATCTATTGCACCCTAGTCATCCTGGAAGGGGATTACCAGTTGCGAGCCTCCTTCTCAAGGTTTCCTATTTTGCTGATGTTTTTGAGATTTCTGTTGCCCTTATGTTGGTTTAAGATCAGGGGATGTTGTCATCGTAACCTGTGCAAACCTCCGAGACATTTTGTGATTAAGGGCCATACAAATTAATGTGGCTTGACTTGACCTGAAACTGTTTCTTGATTCTGGTCGTGCCTTGCAATTAGGGTGGTTCCTTAAGTCAGTTAGTCAGATCAGTTGAGGACAACCATTAATGTCCCTCGGTGTGTTTAGAATATACATTTTTAAAAAGCTTGAGTTGTAATGATGCCTTTTCCCATGATCACTCTGGATGAACTGCAGAGGTCTACAGCTGAGGTGGGAGAATCTCTCCATAGGACAACAGTCGTATACTGCACAAATCTGATATCCATAAAAAGTGTCGTTTAAAGTTTGCCACAAGCCACCTGAGAGACACACCAGACATGTGGAAGAAGGTTCTCTGGTTAGACCAAAATCGCAATTTTTATCAACAATGCAAGACGTTATGTTTGGCATAAAAGCAGCACAGCTCATCACCCTCAACACACCATCCCACGGTCAACCATGGTGGTGGCAGCATCACGGTTTGGGCATGCTTTTCTTCAGCAGGGAGAGGGAAGATGGTTAAAATTGATGGGAAAAGGGATGGAGCCAAATACAGGTCAGTTCTGCTAGAAAACCTGATGGAGTTCGCAAAAGACCTGAGACCAGGACGGAGATTTGTCTTCAATAATCCAAAACATAAAGCAAATGCTCAGCGGCGCAGTGGTTAGCGCATGTGTGGCACAGTTCATGTCTTAGGAACCTCCAGCGTGGGCTCAAATCCAGCTCCAGACTTCCTGTGCGGAGTTTGTATGTTCTCCCCTTGCTTGCGTGGGTTTCCTCTGGGCACTCCGGTTTCCTCCCACATTCCAAAAACATGCATTTCAGGTGAATTGGCCAGTCCAAATTGTCCCTAGGTGTGAATGAGCGAGTGAGTTGTTTGTCCCCGTGTGCCCTGCGATTGGCTGGCAACCAGTTCAGGGTGTCCCCCTGCCCACTGCCCGGAGATGGCTGGGATGGGCTCCAGCCCCCCCGCGACCCTAATGATGATAAGCGGTACGGCTAATGAGATGAGAGATGAGATAAAGCAAATGCTACAATGAAATGGTTCACCAAAAAACATATCAAGGTTTTGGCCAAGTCAAAGTCCAGACCTCAATCCAATTGAGAATCTGTGGAAAGAACTGAAAACTGCAGAAACGCTTTCCATCCAACCTCACTGAGCTTGAGCTGTTTGCAAGGAGGAATGGGCGAAAATATCAGTTTCTCGATGTGCAAAACTGATAGAGACATACCCCAAGCAACTTGCAGCTGTAATCGCACCAAAAGGTAGCGCTACAAATTATTAACTCAATGGGGCTGAATCATGTTGCACACCCATTTTTGGTTTTTATTTGTAAAAAAAGTTTAAAATATCCAATAAAGTGTGTTCCACTTCATGATTGTGTCCCACTTATTGTTGATGCTTCACAAGAAATGACAGTTTTATATCTTTATGTTTGAAGTCTGAAATAGGGCAAAAGGTCACAAAGTTCAAGGGGGCCATATAGTTTCGCAAGCCACTGTGTATATATATATATATATATATATATATATATATATATATATATATATATATATATATATATATATACAGACGAATAGAAAAGTGGCACAAAAGAGGAGGCCAAAGAGTTAATGACGCTGATGCCAGCTTAGTGTCCCAGAAATCAGCCATGACTCTAAAGACACTAAAGAGATTTCCTGTGACCTCAAACAAATCTAAAGATAAAGTTAAAGAGAGAACATTTACGACAGAGAGCGTCTCATATGTTGACTTACGCGAAAAAACCTGGGATTCTGCCAAGTGAAAAGGAGGGAGCCTGTCTTTTATTTTTGTTTGTTAAACAACTGTGTTAAATGCATCCTGCTGTGTATGATGTACTTTCCATTAACCTCATTAGAGATTAGTTTGCAAGCTAAATGCATAATAGGTTAGCGTACTGATTTCCTTCATTGCCTCTTGGAATATATTATCGTCGGTGGGGAAGACTATTACGGTTTCAACCCTAGTTTCTAATCCATAGTTAAAATTTATTTCAAAATTACACAGAAAAATAATTAATAATGATAATACCTAATACTTAATAAATAATTAATAATAAATAAATATGTGCTAGTGTACATGACTTTTTCAACATTAGTTTCATTGACATGAAAAATAAATATGTTTAGAATTCTGTTGTAATGTAGTAAATATTTGTATTGCCTGCCTACACGTGTTGCTCAACACGTGTTATGTAATCGAGTTTTAAAATATATTTCTTATACAAAATATATTTTAAACCTTTAATATTGCCTAATGCATGTATTGCTCAACATTTGTGACATTGAATTCTAGATGTACATCTTTAAAAAAAATACATAAATATATTTAAGAACATAGTAATTACTAAAAAGGTACAAGTAGGTTAATGTTTCTCAATGTATTTAATTCCAAAAACATGCATGTCAGGTTAATTTGCCGGTCCAAATTGTCCCCAGGTGTGAATGAGGAAGTGAGTTGTCTGTCTCTGTGTGCCTTGCGACTGGCTGGCAACCCGTTCGGGGTGTCCCCTGCCCACTGCCCAAGGATAGCTGGGATGGGCTCCAGCTCACCCGTGACCCTACAGAGGATAAGCGGGGCAGATAATGGATGGAATTATATAGACATACATACAATTTATTTTCCCTCCATGCTTGCAGCTCAACTAGGACCTTGACTCAGCCTCTTGGCTTGGAGCAAGTGTATCGGCCTCTTGGCTTTGTAGTGTATTATGATTTGACCGTTAACGGATAATGGATAATTGACAAAGAATATAGAACAATAAACCTCTACAATACCCCCATGCGTAAAAAAAGGAGAAAACTACAAAACCTTAAAAAACATATTTAAAAAAAAAATCTGCTTACAATTAGGTCCAAGTTGTGATGACTAGTTGACTTTTAGAAACCCTTTGACAATGCTGCAAATAAATAGTACTTGTGCAAAAGCAATCTTTGAATAATTTCATCATGCGCGATGAAGAAATAAGACAAATTTACACAAAACATTTTATTAAGTGGTAACTACATATTTCTTCTTTAGAACTGTTTTCAATAGATGTAAGATTTGTCATGTTGTTTGATTTCACATGCCGTTGTAGTCGAAAGATTCCAATTTTGTATCATTAAAGTATATTTCGCTATGCATTGTCTGCTCCCTCCCAAACTGCTGCTTACTTTTTAGGTTCTTTAGAAGAAAAAAGGGGGAAATCAGTAAATACTGTCACTATTTGAAGGTTCTCAGAAGGAACAACCAGGAACAGAAGCTGCTGGCTTTTACAAAGCCACAGTGCAGAGCATCCTGGCATACTGCATCAGCGTGTAGTACGCTGGGGGCACAGCAGCGGACAGGGAAAAAAAGAGTAATCAACACAGGCCAGAAGCTCATAGGCTGCTCTCTGTCTAGTCTAGAGTATATTGCTGGCTTGCGACACCAAAGCATAGCTATCAACTTTATAAAAGACTCTTCCCACCCTGGCCACCACACACTTGACCTGTTGCCCATTGCTAGGCGCTACAGGTAGGACAAACAGGCTTAGAGACAGCTTCTTCCCCAGGGCCATCACCACCCTAAACATGGGCACAAAACCATAAAATGTAGCTAAATGTTATTGCACAAGACTGTGAAAATATATACCCTACAAATTATTCTGGGAATTTTCTTGCTGATAATGTTATTGCACTTCCGTTCATTGCACTGTTGATTTGATGCAGCACTCTTTTTCATTGCACTATAATTACAACTTATGCCAGTCCCTCAGCACTACATTGTAAATATTTTTTGCCTATTTATCCTGAGAATGGTAAAGCAAGGTTTGTATGAAGGAGTGGTGGTACCGAAAGTGAACTATGGCTTTGGGAGCAAATGAGCATAATAGGATACATTTCTTTGGAATGAGATGTTTGGCCTAGTATTTGTTGAGTGACAAGACTGGATAGGTTAAGAAATGAGGAAGTAAGGAGAAGAACTAGTGAGGTGAGAGAATTTGCTGAGAGGTTTGACGAAAATGTTATGAGATGGTTCCGGACGTATGGAAAGAATGGATGAAGGCCGTTTGACAAATAGAATATGTAGTCCAGAAGTAGTGGGAAGTAGAATGAGAGGAAGACCTAAATGTGGTTTACTGGATGGTGTCGGTTAATTTAACCAATGCAAGAGTGTGCGCTAGGAATAGATGTCAATGGCGAAGGATAGTTGAGGATATTGACGCAGCTTGAACTGGTGGAATATGATGTGGAGGAAATAAACCAGTGTATGCTGTTGGGCCTCTTTGCTGATGGCGAGTTGCATGGCTCAGAAACTCACCTCCTGTTGTGTCTAATCCTGCATACAATGTTGATATCAATGACCATAAAGACAATTCAATTTAATTCACTATCTCCCCTTTAAGTACTTCATACGCTCACTGTGTCAATTTTCTAAGCATGGAGGAAAGAAGACCAATTGTGTTAAAGTTAAACTTCAACTCCCTCTGTCGCAACAAGGTTGCGGCGATAATCCCGTTCCAATTTTGCTCTTACAAATCTTTGTCCTTCTACTGTTCCACTGTTTGCCCGTTATCCTGTGCATAAATTGGCTAAGGGGGCAGCGGTGTCGTTTTCAAGCTGCTTGGTTTTATCAAATGACAACCAAAGTCGCCCTGATCCTATTAAAGGTAAAAGCAGCTAACGTGTAAATGCGCAGTGTCAGCTTACCCTGAGAGGGGAACAGACAGGATTGCAGGGGGGTTGGCGGATGAAGGAAGAGGAGGGAAGAGTGAGGTAGCGAAGGTGATGGTCATGTGATGCACAAGAGGCTCTTAACGGGGACTAAAAACAAGCAGGAACCACTGACTGGCTTTGTAAGCGTTGTCCAAATAATTCTACCGAAATTCTGGACTACATTTTAAACCAGTAGTCCCCCAAACTACAGCCCGCCCCCCCTGAACAATTCAGTAAACCTTTGCCACATTTTGTTTCGGTCATCGCTAGTTTACTGCTTCTGAATTGAAGTGTCTATATTGTTATAATTATCAACATATCGTGCATTGTGTTCTGAGCAGAAAGTATACACAAATGCAATCGCGAGGGACAGGTTGTATGAGTGTGAGTTGGGTAGGCTAACTGTCTGTGTGGCTGGTGTATGGTGTCAGTGAAACAGCAGGGTTGGCACAATACAACGTGTACACTAAAACAAACCGGGAAGCATAGAAACAGCTGGCTTGTAGCGGCTCGTTATGTGGAAAACAAAGTCATCAATTAAATCGGACTCTGAGGAATGCCAAGAGAGCGCAAATAAATACTCAATGTCAATAATTGAAACGTAATCCTTGCACTAATACACATTTCATAGTGCCCTGTTTGGGTGTAGCATGCTCCAGTCATCTTGGGCGTGACCTGTCAGGGGCAATGACGCTTCATCAGACAATGCCCTCCAAACTAATGCTAGCTGCCATTAATCACAGGGAAGGGGAGAAGAAATGTAAAGGCAAAGCATAGCCTCCAGAAAGCATTGTCGTGGGCTATTTTAAGCAGACTTGTTGCGAAAAATGGCAACAACTTCAAGCATTTACAAGCATGTTACCAAAACTTCAATTACTTTACAGTCCTTCAAAACACAATATTAAAGTTCATACATAATGATTTCAAGCTCCCTGCTCTCTGTAATGTGCACGAGGCACCAGAGATCTTAACCATAATCATTTACATGGCTTGGAATTTGGGGGTTGTATGGCTTAATTGGTACATTGAGGTTGGTTTTCTTATTAAAATGTTTTTTTTTGTTTTGCTTTATTTGTCGCACTCCCACATGTGTTGTAAAAATAATTCTGCCAGTCCCTTTTAAGGTCACAAGTCCTGCGTCAGCAGACGACTTACTTACTGCCACTACAACAAGTTGTGGGTTAAACATTCAGTCCTTAATGAGATCGTATTGAGTTGACAGGTAATCTATGCCACTGCTCCACTCCATCTAAATGATCTAAATGACTCGGCGAATGTAAGTTAAAAACAGTCAATATTTAAAAGCAAGGGCGATTTTAGGTTTCAAGCTTTAGGGGTGCTGAGCACAGAGGGTGTCTGGCTGATTAAAAACGTTTTTTTTTTCTCATTTAATTGCAAGTGATTTAGGATCATTCAACACTGTTCACGAGTGTCAATTCCCACTTGTGAAAATGAGATTTAACTTTGTGTTTCACAGAAACACTATTGCTACCCCATGTCCAGTTTTTACTTCTAATAAAGTGCACATACAGAAGAAGCATGAAACTTATTGGACAACGATACACTCCATTCAACACTTAATAATTCCACCCCTTTACTTCAAGGATTGACCATAATACACAGACTCCGCCGTTATGCTGCAAGTGACACTAGCCGGGCAAAAGAGAAGTGGGGAGGAGGGCGAAAGCGGTGCTAAGAATCAAATGGACTGAACCATTTCAAGGCAGTGGAGAATTTCCAACTCGGCATTGTTCAAATTTGTGTTTTATTTACATATTCTTTTTCATCTAGGGTTTTTCATCACATTTAAACCTATCCTGTTCTTTATTAAGGAAGAATTGTAAATGCTATAATTTTGCGGGTGCTTGTGGAACCCCAAAAACAGGCTGGTTAAGCTAAGCCCATGTCTAAAAGGGATGCACAATAATTATTGAGCCGATAGTCATTGGACAGATAATGATGTCTGTTTTGGGGCAGATAAGGAAAACAAGACCCAATAGTCACTTGACGCTACGGGATAAATTTCAATTAACCGAGACTACTATACTAAGCATTTTATTCTCTCATCAGAAAGTATTTAGGTTTTCTTTGGAAGCAGTAGCACATCTTGTTAGTGTCTCCTCTCACCTCATCATGACATACGCGAGGCACCGGAGAGCTTGCCCATCACTGGTCTCATGGCTCAGGATTTGTACAGCACTATTGGGATTATAGGGGCTTCTAAACTTCACTGTGTAGAGTGAGTATTGTATTGTTCATATACTTTTGTTGTTGCCGTACATTTTCTTGCATACAATAATTCATAATGTTGTGATAAATGACAATTAAGACAATTCAATTCAGGTAACCATAAAATATCTTGACATATGTTTTGCTGACAATAAGTATTGCTCAATTATTGTTTAACAAAATAAAGTATAAAGCAGCCCTTGCTTCCGCAAAATTAGCCTATTTTTCGAAGGTGATTGCGGAACAAAAGAATAACCCCAAAATCCTTTTCGACACTGTAGCATAGCTAACGAGGCAACAGATTATCTGAGATAGTTCTTCCCATTCAACCCATGACTTTATGGTCTTCTTTGGTGAAATGACATCTGAGCCCTTTAATGTTACCTGCGGTGTTCCGCAGGGTTCAGTGCTTGGCCCCCTTCTTTTCAACATTTACATGCTTCCATTAGGGGACATTATTCGCAAGTACAATATCAGCTTCCACTGCTACGCAGACGACACTCAACTCTATCTTCCGTTGGAGGAATCTTCCACACTAAACTGTGGAAATTTGGAGGCCTGCCTCACTGAGATAAAAGAGTGGATGTCACTCAATTTCTTGCGTCTTAACTCTGAAAAGACCGAAATGTTAGTCATTGGTCCATCTAAATGCCGTGACTTATTCTCAAAAACTGCTGTGAACATTGACAAATGTCACATCACACAGAGTGACTCAGTTAAAAATTTAGGTGTCATATTTGACCCTGATCTAACCTTTGAGATGCATGTAAAGAAAATTACTAGAACCGCTTTCTTCCATCTTCGTAACATTGCCAAAATCCGTTCAATACTGTCTCAGTCTGATGCGGAAACTATAATTCATGCATTTGTTACCTCCCGTCTCGATTACTGTAATGCACTATTCTCCGGTCTCCCGAAGTCCAGAATCAAGTCTCTTCAGCTAGTACAAAATGCCGCAGCGAGGCTTTTAACTAGGACAAAAAAGTACGATCACATAACACCGATTTTGGCTAACTTGCACTGGCTCCCAGTTAGCCAAAGATGTGACTTCAAGGTTCTCTTAGTATTGTACAAAATCATACATGGACTTGCTCCCTCTTATCTTTCAGATCTGATCTGCCCCTATGTCCCGGTCCGAAGCCTACGATCTGAGAGTGCCGGTCTTCTGGTGATCCCGAGAGCAAAGAAGTGTTCTGCTGGTTCGAGAGTGTTCTCCATTCGGGCACCGGTGCTGTGGAATGCTCTTCCCCCTGAGATCCGATCTGCAACCTCAGTGGAAATGTTTAAATCTAAACTTAAAACTCACTTCTACTCCATTGCATATGAATAATAACCTACTCTTTTTGTCGGCTGAAAAATAGTCTGTGTAACATAGTGTACTAATCTGTGAAGCCCTTAGAGACTTATTGTGATTAAGGGTTATACAAATAAAAATGACTTGACTTGACTTGACTTGACTTTAATAAGAAGATTCACGCATACGGGAAGAAATTTCTAAAGACACTGTTAATACATCACATATTAAAGGGCTGAATCTATAGATGCGCGACATGGTGGCTGTCCAGGGAATTTTTCCCGATTTAGTGATCTGTCACTCGATAATCTTAAACAGGTGGTGAATACGGCCAAACCAACGACTTGCCTGTTTGACCCGCTTCCGGGTTCGCTGATTAAAGGTCTTTTTGGGGTCCTTGGACCTTCAGTTCTAAATATTATAAACATATCACTCTACTCAGGTGTAGTTACAGCGGCTTTTAAGTCCGCTATTATTAAACCTACACTGAAACGACCCAACCTTGATCCAGAAAGCTTATGTAATTATAGACCTGTGTCAAACCTACCGTTTCTTTCTAAAGTACTTGAAAAAGTTGTGGTACAGCAGCTGAATGATTTTATATCCAATAACAATCATTTTGAATAAATGCAATCAGGATTCAGGGCTAACCACTCTACTGAGACAGCCCTGATCAAGGTAACCAATGATCTTCTACTGGCAATGGACTCTGGCGCTTCATCACTCTTGCTGCTGCTGGATCCTTAGTGCTGATTTTGACACTGTGTACCATAATATCTTACCTGAACGGTTGGAAAAATTGATTGGTCTCTCAGGAACCGTCCTCTTATGGTTCAGATCCTACCTCTCAGATAGGACGCACTGTGTTAAATATGATGAAATGACATCTGAGCCCTTTAGTGTTTCCTGTGGTGTTCCGCAGGGTTCAGTACTTGGCCCCCTTCTTTTCAGCATTTACATGCTTCCATTAGGTGGTATTATTCACAAGTATAATATCAGTTTCCATTGCTACGCAGATGACACTCAACTATATCTTCCGATGGAGGAATCTGCCACACTAAACTGGAAATTTGGAGGCCTGCCTCACTGAGATAAAAGAGTGGATGTCACTCAACTTCTTGCGCCTTAACTCTGAAAAGACCGAAATGTTAGTTTTTGGTCCATCTAAATGCCGTGACTTGTTCTCAAAAACTGCTCTGAACATTGACAAATGTAAGATCACCCAGAGTGACTCAGTTAAAAATTTAGTTGTCATATTTGCCCCCGATCTGTCCTTTCAATTCACACATGAAGAATATTACTAGAACAGCTTTCTTCCATCTTCGCAATATTGCTAAAATTTGTCCTATGCTGTCTCAGTCAGATGCGGAGAATATAATTCATGCGTTTGTTACTTCCCGTCTTGATTACTGTAATGCACTACGTTCTGGTCTCCCGAAGTCCAAAAACAAGAGCCTTCAGCTGGTACAAAAAGCTGCAGTGAGGCTTTTAACTAAGACATGAAAGTTTGATCACATTACCCCGATTTCAGCTAACCTGCATTTGCTCCCTGTTAGCTTAAGATGTGATTTTAAGGTTCTGTTGGTATTATACAAAATCATACATGGACTTGCTCCCTCATATCTTTCAGATTTAATTTCCCCCTATGTTTCGGTCCGGAGCCTTCGCTCTGAAAACGCTGGTCTACTAGAGATCCCCAGGTTCGAGAGCGTTCTCAATCCAGGCCCGGGTGCTGTGGAATGTTCTTCCCCCTGAGATTTGATCTGCAACCTCAGTGGAAATGTTTAAATCTAAGCCTAGAACACACTTCTACTCTTTAGTATATGGATAACCTATACTTTATGTTGATAATATGTGTATCATTTGCCCTCGTGTAGGTTAATAGTCTGTAATAATAGTTTGCAATAGTCTTTAATCTGTGCAGCCCTTTGAGACTCTTTGTGATCAAGGGCTATACAAATAAACATGACTTGACTTGACAAAGATGTCTAATTTTATTGCGATGATGAAAAAAAAAAACACATATAAAAATAATTGTTTTTTCCCCTAACTACAGCATGCAGTTTAAAAAAGTTCAGTTTCTCAAAGCAGGATTTAATCGGTTATCAGCAGAGGATAACCAGTTATTTTGCATCGCTATTTAACAAATGGAATGAAAACAGAAAGAATATTAGTGAAGTATTCCATCTACAATTGCACTTTAACATTGACTGATTTAATTAAGCTGCTATTTAGTTTTTCTGGTATCATATCGGCACTTTTACTTTTAATGCGTATATCAGGTTATCTATGGGTATTAAGTTTATATCTATATTCATTTTGAATAAATATGGATCTTTGCATTTTCTTTTAACTGTGAATGGATGACTGGACACTCCAAACGAAGTTTCGTTGTTCTTTCACAATGACAATACATTTTCTGAACCAAACTAAAAGGAATGACATTAAAGCAACTGATTAAAAGGTTGATTTGCGCTCTGTCACTTGGCGGTCATTAGACAGATTGTTGTCTGTCAGAGTCCCAACTGAAAGCCCACCTTAGAAGGTATTAGAAGCTCCATTAACATATGGCCACCCGGATAAAAGCGCCAGTATGTCCTGTGACACCAAAATAAACCCCAGTACACAGCCAGCAAAAGTAAATCCTTCACGTGACCCCCTCAAATCTATTATCATCAGGTTTTTTGGTTTTATTGTAAATCCTTGTAAGGAGAATTGCAGATCATCCTGTTATTGCTTGAGGAAATAAAATAAAAATAAAAGAGAGCAGATTGTAGCAGGATGCTTGTTCATTGGGTGATGAGGATCAAGCCTCAATTTGGGTTTGAGTCCCAAGGGACAGAGACAAATACCGAGCTTACACAGACTTAAATCTGCTCAATGCGCTCATCTGATGTGACAACAATCCGGCGAAAGAGACTTCATTTTCTGCTGCCTCCTTTGGGGAAATTGCTTGTGGGCTGGCAACAGAATAACATTTACGCCTGGGGTCAGAACCCTATAGCTTTTTCATGAGTACATGTGGCATGAAGAAAAAAAAAGAACTTGCTTACTTAGTGTATAGATACACACACAAACAATTGTCGCACGTGCAAAGCCAAGACATTACCAACTCCCTAATGGATTCAGTCCAATATATATAGGACACAATTTAAACCCGATCTTACAGGCAAAGTATAACACCAACAGACCCCGTATTGGCTGTAAATCTCTAAATCATCCTTTATTTAGACGCTCTAATCAATCTACATACATTGTTGAAACACTTTATGATGAAAGAACATGTAAAAAACTTTAAATACCCAGAAGCTCCAGCAAAGAACCTAGAGGAATTTGATTGGGTTTTCAGTAGGAATGGGCGAAGCTATACACAAGGCACGCGCACTTCTTTTCCTTCCCCAGTGTTGTCTGCACTGAAGGTAGATACGTTGGTATTCTCAATTGCAGTATTTCTACAAAAGAACTTTGCTCACATCTTGTTTTTAAACCATTATCCACCCATCCATTCATCCATTATCTGCCCCGCTTATCCTCAGTAGGGTCGAAGGGGTGCTGGAGCCCATCCCAGCTATCTTCGGGCAGTAGGCTGGGGACACCCTGAACTGCTTGCCAGCCAGTCGCGGGGCACACAAAGACAGACAACTCACTTGCTCATTAGGTTAATTGGACCAATCAATTAACCTAACATGCATGTTTTCGGAATGTGGGCGGAAACCAGAGTGCCCGGAGGAAACCCACGCAAGCACGGGGAGAACATGCAAACTCCACACAGGAGGTTTGATCTCACGACCCCAGAACTGAGCCGCACACGCGCTAACCACTGCACTGCCGTGCTGCCCTTTTAAATCATTATTTAGGACAAAATAGATGGTCAAAATGAGCCTCAACACTTGTGACAGCAGGAGAGAAATTTTAGGTGGTATATAAATAAACCACATTATATATTATATTGATATGGGACACGGGCTTGGCAATATTATTTTATAGATATTATCAAATCATCAAACAGTGAAATAAAACGTGCTGAAAATTAGCTTTTGTCTGGAGAGCAGGCGTGAAAGTTTTGTTAAATTTTGCCTTAAGATATACGATGCGCCGTCTCCCCCCCAAAAAAATCAAAATATTTTTGCTTTTATGGCTCTTTGGGTCAAAAAGGTTCCTGATCCCTGATTTATGCCTTCTAAAAATACCCCCAAAAAATAATCACATGAATTCAACCTCCCTGGCCTGATTACAATATAAAAAGCATTTCACAATATAGGAGTCCGTTCATTACTTACGAGGGCATTCGAGACCTTTTCCCACTCACATATCAGTGTCATTTATGGTCCCTATCTGTCCCTGGTGGAATTGTTTGGCTTTGTGGCATCTTAACTAAAAAAATTCCTTTCGACTGATTCAGGGATTCAATTATATCTCATCTTCTGTTTTGTTAGAGCTGGTTGGTGTTGCAACATAAGGCAGTTTCACTATCAACGGTATTCCACTGAAACCATGCGTCCTAGTGAAAATAAGTTGGTGTTAGAAATTTTGTAGTTCTAGCCACACATGAGAATGTTTCCTACATCCCGTTTCCTCCATGTTTTATTCAGAGTGAGCAGGGTTTGTGTTCCAACAGATCCTTTGTCTTTTCTTTTATGTTTGTTTATTTCGATCTTGTTATTGTTCCAACATTATGTAGCAGGGATGCGTAGTCAAGCCTGAGGAGTAGCTTGGGCGTCTTTGAATTCTGAGTATACTTTGTTGTGCTTATTCTGTACACTATCCAATTACAATTCCTTTTCTGTAAACAATTTTTCAAAAATTTTATTTCGTGTCTACATTCAACGGATGCGCTTCACCAGCCACGCCCAGACCTGACAAAATAGGCACAACTCTGGTATTAAAATTAACTTTTTAAAATTAACTGACTTTTTCAAACGTGATGGACATCATTCCATTTTGTAAATTACCCGTTAGTCTTAAATTTGATAAATGAGCAAGCAACTTTTGGTACAAACAGGTGGAATTTAGATATAACACCTGGAAAAAAAAGGAGTACCAAGTTAGAAATGAGGAGCATTTAATTTTATAATAACTTACCCAAAGTGGTCAGTTTCTCCAGACACAAAACACACAAGAATTAGAAGATTCTGCTCCACTTATTTATTTTACAATGCCATAAAATAAATGAATACAATTTAGAAAGCAAATTTGCTAAAATGACAATTTAAACGAAAAAAACAAAAAGGAACACTTTCCATTTTTTGACAAAAGAGTTACCAATACAAACAAATTTGATTTGACAACTCGAACATCTGCCCTTGGCGTCTGAAACAAAACTGTTGCGCAAGCAACCCTTCGCTCAAATTGCAGTGACTTCAATTGTCGTTTGTCCTTTTCAGTGTAGTGCTGCCTGACGCAAAAGCGTATATCCTCAAGTTCATTTTCCGTTCAGTCCCCTCTTCAGACAACTTTGAAGCGTTATTACGTACAGTAACGATCCCTCCTTAAGTGCTTTGTTTTCTGACTGTGCAACATTGAAATTATCAAAGACAGTTTAGCTTTTTAGCTGGATGTCCACAGACTAGCAAAGTCGGATTAGGGCATGTTTTAAAATTCCCCACAGGAGGTTTGGCCAAATTTGTTAAAAAGGCAGATTTACACTGCCTGTGTCTAATAGCCTGGTTGTTTTTTATTGTGATCGATTACTGATGTAATGTTTGCAGTTAAAATAAAATGGAATGGTGTAACCTCACTATCCTCTAACACACATTTAGTAAGTCTGTTCAAATTATAAAGGGAGTAGTCAGTCGCTATTATTTTTTTTAACAAGAAGCCGTCCTTCTCACATGATTTTTTTTTTACATTCAGACTAAATTAGCCTCAAGTCTTGACATCAAGCACTCAGGACCACCTCCCTCTTTTCCTTTTTGATTGCGCTTTCTCCTTCGATCAAGCCGTCCATTCTGCGTTTGCGGACTCCATCTTTGGTTGGGGGAATGGTGTCTATGTTAAGGACCAGGTGGAGATGACGAAAGGCAAGCAGCCGTAGCGCACGCTGGAGAGAAAGAAGCGAGGGAATTGCGTGTAATTGTCCATTATGAGCGTGTTTAGGACACTTTAGAGGTTTACCTGAGCGCTGGCAGTTAGATCTTCCTTGTCTTGAAGATTCATGCTCTCCAAAACATCTCTCGGTTCTTTCTCACAGGGGTCCAACAACCCAGATCCATCTGAGAAAATCATCATGGAACATTCAGACGTAATGAATGGAAGTACTGTATACATTACCTGGTAGCAGAATTCCTGATGATATGCACTCCAGCACCCTCCGAAAGGCTTCTCCTGGGCTGAGCACGCTCGATGTACTGCGGATGACCTTCTCTACTAATAACTCCATGGCCTAGAACATAAATACCATCAACCATAAAATGTATCACTTACAATTTAGGAAACAGTCTTTGTGTTCCGTTGAGATGCAAGCTCAGAAAAGAGGCACAATGCTGCCATCTGCTGGTGTCAATTTCTATGTTAACGTTTTTACAGGAGGCCTGAATCGTTCTGATGAGGGGATGGCAAGGGAATATCGTTGTACTGTATAGCGGGGAATATAAACCAATGGTAATTAGCCAGTGCATTTCGAATTCCCACTGCACCAGGCAAAAACATTAATTCAACAAAATAGTATCTGGAGTTTAAATGGCACCAGCCAAAATATGCATAACTAAGGAAAAAAAACACAAGTGGCACCAGGGTTTTAAGTCACATTTTTGGGGGATATTCATTTGATAAAACCCAACACAAAAAAATACATCATTGTGAAAGGCAATTTTAAATTAAAAAAAAAAAAAAAAAGGAAACCAACAGGCTGAATTAGTGTACAGTACAATAACATTACACGTCTGTGCATATCTTAGAAATGCTCATGATGTAACATATTAAGAGCTATTCAGATAACTCTATAAAGAACATGGTTAATCATATGCACGAACATCGCAAAGTTTGAATTTTGTAAGTTTCTGGGCACACAAAAATGGCGTATGGTGGGGGAAATGCCATATCGAGGGTTCAAAAAAACATGTTATTCCACATCACAACATGAAAACCTCGTAAATTAGGGGCGCAGTAACCCAAGGGTCTATATTATTAGGATTATTTTGATAAAACCGGATAAAAAAAAAAAAACAGAAAATGCCTCATAACTCACTCACCCAGCTTGGAAGCTTCCCCCAATGGGGCAACCGCTGAGATAAATCTCTTAAAATACGAATGACGATGACACAGGACGTCAGTCCATTGGCACGTGCCTTCAGAAAAAAATAAAATAAAATATCAAAATCCACACAACACGGCAACAGTGTAAGTGAAAAAATAACTACAATTCCTGCAAAACCTTTACCTGAAACCATTTAGCGTGACGGAGGGCAGCCAAATGTTTCAAACAGGCTTCTTTATTTAGAAGGTCGGGTGGGTCATTCTCAGTAACATCTAATAAAGAAAAAAATGCACCAGCTAAATTATTACCAAGAAGAAAACAACAAAAGCAATTAGGGTAGTGGATTAATTTATCACACAAGACATGATAGTCAACTTTAAAGGACATTAACACCCTGTCCTAAAATGAAGAAAAACCTTAAAAGCAAAACTTCTAATGGGAATTTCAGTAGCAATTTTTGAATCCAGCAGGTGCTTTTCCACTTCTAAAAGAAGCTTTTTATCCAAGGGTGTCTCCATCCATTTACTTCTTCATGCAATCAAATGACCTATATTTAACAAGTCACGACAATCTTATAAGGTGAATAGCCTTCACAAAGATGACCATCAAAAGTAAAATAGAGAGCAGTCATGAAAAACATCAACTCACTTTAAGGAAAACACGCAGAAAATATATAAAGCAAGAGGGTTTTCACCACGAACACAATATGGAAAAGGAAACAAAGAAAGAGGGTTCATTTATTAACCAAAATGCAATGATTGAATGAAACAGTCAAGATCCTTTGTTCTACAAATCTGCAAAATGGAAAAAGCAACTGTGATGAAAATGTCAAAATAAAACTAGACAAAAGTATTCGGCCACCATTACCAAAGAACAGTTGTTTAGTTGTATACAGGTTATAAGCATATTTAATAAAATACCTAAATTCATCGAGTGGCCCAATGCGTTTGTCCATACAAAAGTACACACTATTTTCCCAACTGTGGGTATGTTTACATGCAGCAAATAATCTGATTGGAAATTGAATATTGCTTGTATTTTGATCATGTGAACGCACACAAAAATCTGATAAAAGTCTGACTGAGAGTTTACCGATTGCAATTGTTGTGTTGGTCCCAAATAACTCCCTAAATCTTTGTGCATTCACATTTATGAAGTGGATGTCACAATTGTGTTTATTCATATATGGTGTAAGGTTTCTCTGCTCCAGCACTGGTGACACCAATTTTCAGCTTGTTAGCAGGCTTTGTGAGAGCTTGATAACGATCCAGGTATTTGGAATCACCTATATTAGAGCAGAAAAACCTCCAAAATATGCAGGACATGCAGCTCTCCAGGACCGGGTTAGCCACCCCTGATATATGGTGTAAGC
Organism: Urocampus carinirostris; assembly: GCF_059441175.1. Lineage (NCBI taxonomy): Eukaryota > Metazoa > Chordata > Actinopteri > Syngnathiformes > Syngnathidae > Urocampus > Urocampus carinirostris. The sequence goes on from NC_142360.1 coordinate 7,453,091, forward strand.
GTATGCTTTTAGCTAGGGATGTAGTAACACTCCTTGTAAACACACGAGATTTACAAATGGAGCTTACTTTAGAGAGCGGAGAAAACAAGCATTCTACTTTGTTAAATTTGGTGCGTTACATGAATGAAATCTTCACTTATTTACGCCAAAAGTTAAATGCGGAAACACCGTCCATTTTGTAATGATGTCGCTCCTGCTTCTCCCCTGTAACGGGAGTAGACACAAAAGCCATGTATACAGAATTATTCGTTTGCCTTTAGGCATGTAAACCTTTCCTTCAGATACCTCCAGGAATCCAATATTCCGTTTTCATTTGGATTATTGCCCGCATGTAAACATATCCACAATTTATCATCTGATCTCGGACTGTATTGATCTGGTTACTTGTCTAAAAACAAACACCTCTGTGGCACAGAAAGGTCGGAGAGCCCAGCTTTTGGGAACTGAGGTTGTGGAGAGGTCAACAAAAAGATTTGGGGGCATTTAGAAAAAAAAGGAGAATTTTCTTATACATAAAAAAGATAAAACCATGTGTGGACGGGGGTTATACTGTAAGCGTATTAGACAAAGTGCCAACATGTGCTTTTCTGGTACTGAAAGCTGTGGCTTCTCTAACCTTTCTCAGCCGCCTGCTTCTTGGTCTCAGCAGGAAGGTCGTCCCTCATGAGCGGTGAAGTGAGAGAAACCGTCACCTGCATTACCGGCTCCTTTCTCGACAATATGACGACACTGGCCTCCTCGGGGTGAGCCTGCACCTCATACTGATCTTCAGAAAATGTCTGCCGGTTAAAAGGACACTTGGAGTTACTCACTACAGAGGAGTTGGGGTAAATATGTGGGGGGGGGCTACGAGCCTTATAATATGATACAGGGGATTTTTTTTTAATTAATTCTACTTAGACTGGAGTTCCTCCAAACAATAAAATTAGAAAATTAGCCAGAGAAGGAACATGAACAGTTTATGAAATCCCACATCTCACTCTGTAGGATTCAGGTGTCATAACCAGGCAGCGCATCTAAAGATCAGTGGATTAAGCGTTTCATGTACAGTAGGAATGTAATTCTTGTTCGACAATGTCTGTCCCTTCTGAGAGACATTACACAAGAAAAGGAGGTTCTTTTTTTAAGCCTCTTGTGATTTCATATAAAGGGATCCCATCACTTTTTGTTTTGTTCAACTGTGTTCTGGGGATATATTATTGAAACCCAATCTTGCCTTGTCGAAATGATGGTATAACCTGTGAAATACAACCTGAAGAGTTTTTACAACATTATAAAGTGAAAGGGAGAAAACAGCCTGCATTAAAAAAAATCGAGGGTTGAGCTGGTCACTGTTGTCAGTATTCATGACCGCAATTGCACATTTTGTCCTATAGAATGTGTGAATATATGATAAATGAGTGTGATTTTCTTACCGCCAGCTCTTTGGGCAACATCTTGGCAATGTTTTTGAGTAAGGAGACGGTGGGCTTTTTACATGAGAGCAGAATAATATGAAGTTTGGTGTCGCCCCGAAGCAGCAAGCCTTTGGCGAGGAGTCCCACTCGCATCACACCTCTTAAAATCCGACCTTCGCGCAAATTGCTGTCAAAATAAGCAACAAAGATACAAAGTCAATACTTTGCATTGTATTAGATTGACAGTGTGCGATAATTCATCACTCAAAGTTGTAGCTTAGAATGGAGCAGAAGCATGTGTGTTCCAAGGATACCACATGGCAAAATTCGGAAGCTTACTTCTATATTGTCTTGCGTGAACAAATGAGAATCTCAGCCAGAAACCTGACATGAATGCTGCTGTAAATTCCTGATAGCTATAACTAAAGACGGAGCGAATTTGATGCACCTAGAGCGGCTGAAAAGAGCAAACAGCTGGAGTTGGTCAGACCTGGTGGAAGTAGCTAACTTTAGTGGCTAGCAGGAGAAGGCACTAAAAAAGACAGTAAAAGCTAGCAAGAAAGAAACATCAAGATCCTGAATCACAGTCCCTTGGCTGTGGAAGGCGATTGACATTGAAAGACGGAACAAACTTTATTCACAAGGATCTATAGTATGCAGCCAAGTGGCTAACATGGCTGGCTAGAAGGGGTAAGAGATGGCGGCCAAACATGTCAGTTTCTTTAAATTGTGTAAAATAATTACAAATTTTTGAACCCATGATCTATAAATAAAATTATGTTTATGAGATAGTATACATGTTTTAGCTTATTATTTGAATCAATATGGTTTTATTTAAATTAATGAAGTATTTCTATTCCACTAGCGGTCTCTTTGTTTTGTACTACTTTAAACAAAATCCTTCAGTGAATTTAATAACTTAAGGCGTTGAAGGTTGGAACCCTGCCACTAAAGAGTTTTTGGTAAAGCAATCAGAGTACCTTTTGAGGTCCCCACTCTCAGGACTAGTAAAATCTGGGTTCTTCTCAAGCAGACTGTCAGACACATTCTTGAGGGCTCGCTCAGTGTGAGAGACGATCTTCTGAACAGCCTGCAACTCTTCCTCCCTCGGGTAAATGGCAGCGTGTTTTGCCATCACGAGGCCATCATCAGGTGAGTCTGGCCGCCGCATGGATGACTTACACAAAAGGGTGAAAATACACGACTGTTGCCAAACTCAAAGCAGAACAAAGTCCCAGGGCAGACATTGTAATATCTACATTAACTAAACTCACCAGCAGGGAAGGCATAGGCATACCCCGGCAGCTCATAAGAGGTGGGGGGCCCATCCTGCGTCTCTGCTCCCTCCAATCCGTTTGCTCATCATCAGTTCTTGTCCAGTACAAGTCCTCCTCATATCGCCTGCAGAAATAGGGATACAGATATTTTATTTAGATTTTCCCTACAAAAATGCGAAACAAAAATCAGTTGGGACTTGAGCGTTAAGAAATCTTAAATATTCAAACGATCCTGACCTCTTTTCCATGTGCCAACCCTGCTCATCGTTTTGCTGTCTCTTCATCAAAGTCTGTCTCTTCTGTTTTATCTCCAGCATCTTGCTGCATCGTGCATTGGGTTTGATCTCCACTTCCAACTCTGGATTCACTTTTCTCTTCAGACAGGAATAGAACCATGAATGACATTTGAGGAAATTTTGTAACTACCGTTTTATACCTTGTATTGTAGTCTATGCCTCCTTCCCTTGAGGTGGATGTCTTTAGCATTTGGATCGTTGAAGCTGCACTCACATAACTTACAGTGAAAACGAATTACTTTGCCATCTGCGTTATAGACCTGAAATATATACCGTTTTTCATTGGTTACACAAAAACAAATAGCCAAAAAGGTTATGTTGGTTTTACGTGCTTACAGTCTCTACATAATCATGCCCAACTGGCTGAATGTGCCTCTGGTTAGCAAACGTTTCACAAGCCTCCTCTGGCACTTGTAGCATGGATTTCTCTTTTTTCACTGCCTCCGTTGAGGGTGATGCTGTCAAAGCTGCCACAGTGCTTGCTGACTTACTGGCTGTAGTACAGATAGAAGAGAACAGACACAACTTTTAATAAGCATCCAAATATATTACAGGCCAGACTGAACAATTCAACCTGCTAAGCAGTACAGCATACAAAATAACAAATTAGGGATGCACCACATTTTTTGGCAACGAAAACTTTGCTGCCGGAGCAGAAGTCAATTTTCTGGTTTAGCCATAAAAAAAATCACAACTGAAATAAGGCTACAGAAAGAATTGACATCTAGTAATATGCTTGTCAGTTCGTCATCCGCTTATAATGTAATCTTTTTAGTAAATCTGCGATTTTACTTTATGTGTTTTTTTTGGGGGGGGGTGTTTCAGTTTCATTAACAATTTTTCATCCCTACAACAAATGACTTCAAAACTTACAAGTAAAACTTGTTTTGGACGGAACTAGTTTCTTGACAGTAGCTACTGTCGTAGTCGTTGCATTTACTGCTATTTTAGGTGCAGCAGTCGATGTTAAAGAGCTTGTGGTTGAGGTCACATTGGTGGTGGTAGTTGGGTTCTTTCCAGCTGTTGATGTTGTGCTGACTGATTTTGAGTTTACCATCACTGGCTCAGTGGAGGGGATAGGCTTGCCCAGCTTTGTGTGTAGCTTTAATACCTTTAAAAATGACAAAAAGAATGAGCTTTGTTGACATTACGGGTTTTAGAGAAACTTGAAGGTGCAAAAGAATTTGGACTTCCGTAATGTAAACTGGGCAAATCGTTTAAAGTGGGTGGACCCATGAACCGCAATTTTATTGATGCCCAGTTAGTGAAAAAGTTGGGAGACTTAACCAATCAGAATGCAGAACACGATGCAAATGAGTGAAGTAGCGAGACCAAGAAAAGAGAACCGTGTTATAGCAAAGGTTTACTGTAATCATGTTTTTATATTAAGTCTCTTACACAGAAATTAGGGTTATATTGCTAGCCTAGGTACCGAACTACAGATCGTCCAAATAAACGTAACAGTGAAGCATGTTAACTGACAAATATAAGAGAATAGCTAACGCTCAATGAATTGCAAAGCTGTTCTGACCTTTTGGTGTTTGATCCCGCGAATGTGTGCAGCATAGGCATCAACTCCTGTGCAGGGCACGTCACAGAGCTCGCATCGTAGCTGAGGTTGGACTCCTCTGTGGGGATAGCTGCCCCCTGTATGATTATCCTTCTTCTGAGCAGCTTCTTTTTTCTTATGTTTCTGGCCCTCAATGTGCTCCCGGTATGTCTGTTTCAAGAAATCAAGCCAAATGAGAGAAATTCATTGAAATGAAATGTATATGTACATATTAAACAAAAATATATATCACATTTGAGGCTCTCACCTGAGGACCTGCACAGCTAATTCTACAAATGTCACAGTAATGAAGCTGTGACTGCTTGGGTGGACCTTTAGGCTTCTGGTAATATGTCGACTGGTGGTAAGTGCGCCCCAATGAGCTGGTCACCATGTTGCTGCCGGGATTGCTCCAGGAAGCAGCAGTCGATTTGTTGTTGTAGGCCTGCGTATTTCGGAGAGGATGGAATAGGGGCAGCTTTTGTTGCTGCTGCGGCTGATGATGTTGGGTCAAATTCTGCCGGGCCGGCTGGTAATAGGAGGTGGCGGTTGTGCTAGGATAGCCAGCTGTATCATAGTTACTGTAATTAAGGCCTGAGGGTATGCAAGAAGACAAAGAAGCATGAGATTAACTTGCACTACACTAGAGAATTCAACATAGCCCAGGAAATGCTTGTATTTGGCAAAGAGCTCATCGCATTCACCTCTGACCTTGTCTGACTCATACAAAAGATAACCTCATTATTCATTTTCACACACAGTTTTCTATCATATGAAGCAGACCCCCGAGATATGGTGTCCTCCGCCTTATGATGTTTTCACTCTACATTGTGTAGAGATTGTTTTCAGACCCTCTTTACAACAAATTATTCAAACTGCAGTGATAACTATGTATCAAAGATGCGTGTCTGCTACAAGTCAACATCATATAACATACTGGTCTATTAATATGCATTATGGCATCAGAATATGCCATTGCTATTGATTGAACTACCACCCACAATGCCATTCTCCCTTGTCATTCATTTCAGAGTGTTTTGTAAGAAGTTGGCGATACTATACTCTATTTTATGCTATAAATCCCAAAGCTTGCATTGATGCTAAAGCGATAAGTAAAAACATGATAACCATGAAAACGAAGCTTCTGATTATCAAGAAATGCCAACAGCGCAAACACATTGCTATTCTCGCTAAAGACTATGGCCGTAACCAATCAATGATTGGGACAATTATCAAGAAGATGGTCAAAGCAAAAATGTCTTAAGACCATGACTATCATAGCAGGTTAACCGGTTTTCATCTTAATCCACTAAGTCTTTCCCCTCTGCATCCACGCACCAACTTTCATGTTCAAATCACATCCCAGGTAAATGTTTTTTTTTTACTTTACATGTCTATTTATTTGGTACTTAAGTAGAAATTTGTATTTTCTATTTTTATATTTAAATTTTCTCATCTGGGATATTGGGGTTTTGGAAAGTCATAGCCAATTTGGTTCCCTACACCCGCTAATCCCTTTGCAATCCACGGAGAATAGACTAATGTCGTATCCCGGGATCACTACATAAAAATACAAAAGAGCATCTTACCTAAGTAGGAGGTGGCTGAAGCGTCTGTTGTTTGGGCTTGCTGTGCACTGCCGGACACAGAGTAGATGTAGCCTGTGGAAACCGAGCAGCTCGGTGTAGTCACCTGTGTCTGGGGCTGAAGCGGGTGGCTGTACACAGTGGTGGGAACTGGAGTGTAAGCGCTTGTCACACCGACTAAAGAGCAAAAAAGGGCATTTCAGAACAGCGACAGAACATTGGATACGCTTGGCGGATCTTGGGGGATGTGCTATCAGTGCTTTTATTTTAACAGGGGGAGCATTTAAACTGGTAGCATATCAAATTAATTGATTTGTCTTTTATTGTCATTTATATCAACATCTTTTTGCAAACAACAAGATTGTTTGCAAAAAGAATAGACATGGCACTCCAGGGTAAACATGAAATAAAGATTCTAAAGAGAAAAAAGATAAGACTATCTGGATAAAAGGCAGGAAAAAATATTAACCACACAGTGCTTAGAGATTGGTCTTTATTGATTGGAAATTATAATACAGGGTCCCTGAAGCTTAAGGCAAGTTAGATTCAAGACGAAAAATAGAACACAATTGAAACAAAACAAAAAAACACCCCATGAATTAAAGGCAATTTAAAAAAAAAAATTTGAATTAGTTTTTTTAATCACATTTTGGTCCAGCTGAAAACTTTCCATCTGAATAACATAGGCTTTCAATTGTTTTAGACACAGAAAAATATAAATTAAAAGGATGTTTACGTACTTCATGGATCCTCAGTCAAAACTGGAAGATAATAACTAATTCCAAAGAATTCTTCTGCTAAATTCATGAAGCCTTTTTATTATTATGCATGAAAAACGACTTGTGGTCCAGTACTATGGTATCACAAGCCAGCAATGTTGTCCAGATTGGGCAGAGAGCAGCCAATGCTCTTTTTGGCTACAAATGCAAGTCAACTTATGCAAACAATATGTCAACTTTCAGGAAAGAGAGCAAATATACAAAACATTTCAGTTTGATGCCACAATATTAAACAATGTTAAATATGTATAATAATAATAATTACATCAATTTGTTAAACACTTCCCATGTTTAAAAAGCATTGTAACTATTAAAAGACAAAAAAAATAAATTTTAACCAAGTAAACTATGCTGTCAGTGTTGTGTAAAATGCATGTCTAAAACTGTGAGGGTATGGGTGTGAGCTATAGACTACATCAGCAACACCGAAATTTTAAAGCTTAAAAAACACAAAATAAATTTCTCACCAGTCTGGTAATAGTTGTTAGCAGTACTCATCTGGGTTGAACCGATACTTGTCTGGTAGTACTGTTTATTGTCATAGGTGGTCACAACAGCGGGACTGCCATAATTGTAGTTTCCCTGTAATGAATAAACATTAGATAGATAGATAGATAGATAGATAGATACTTTGTTCATCCCCGAAGGGAAATTCACATTTCCAGCAGCATCCCTGAGCTGAGAACAATCGAGAACAATCGAAAATAACACGGGAGCTGCTGGAGTGGCTGCCATTCGTGACGGCGCCGGAAGAAAAGATTCAATTTGAATCATGTACAAACAAACAAACAATTGAATCATGTACAAACAAACAAAATATTCATGTTTCAGGACAACGGATAAAAAAATCAGTAGTATTTTATGAAACAGGCATATGACCTTTAATATTGACTCAAGACTAGTCATACTTATTTACAATCCACCCAAGTGAATACAATAATAAGCGCATTAGAAAATGTGTGGAACGATGAAAGTGCACCTCATAACCAGGGGCACCTTAAATACAGTGGGACCTCGCTACTTCGCGGTTCCACGTTTGCGGGTCTAAAAATAATAATAATAATAATAAAATATATACACATATACGCACAACATCCATATCCCCCTAGTGGAAGGTGGCTAGAGTCATTTCTGACTCTTTTTGGGAGATTGATTCAGAGGAGGGGATTCCCAGCCCCCTTGCTCAACCCAACTGAGGTGTTGGGAGTCATTAGGTGACCAAAACCCCCAATTCCAACCCCTAATGCTGAACGCCAAGCAGGAAGGCAACGGGTACCAATGTTTAAGTTTTAGGTATGACTCGGCCGAGGCTTGAACCACAACCTCTCAGTCTCGGGGTGGGCGCCATACCCCCAAGGCCACGAGCTGGTGTTAATAATAATAAAATAAAATAATTGAAAAATAATAATAATAATAATAAAATTGTTTTTTTAAACATTTTTGAAGGAGCGTCGCTACTTTGTGGATTTTCACTTTTCACCAGTGGTTTTGGTCCCCATTAACCGCGATAACCGAGGGATTACTGTACTGCAAAATACGGGGAATAAGACTGTAAATGCATACAGTATTTATACATGTGCGTTACCACACAAGGTTTTACGGTATAGTACCGTATTAGTGCAATGATTGGTTGACTTTGATCACTAAAATAAAGTCCCTATATTGCTGCTCGCAAATACCGTGTTCTTATTTGAAATGTTACTACCTACGATCCACAATCTTTTTCTGTCAATCAGCTGGTAGAAACTGACATGATTCGCGCCGTTCTGTCTCAACAATGCGTGCTCAGCTAGGTTACGTCACTTGTTTAAAAACACGAAAAGGGATCTTTAGTCCAGTGTGCCTCATATATGAAAAATATACAACAAAAGACTATTTTTCTGGAGGTTTGCCTTGTAAGCCAGTGCGCCTCATATTACGGAAAATACGGTACATCATTATTGTTAAAATTTCTTTCTAAAACGGAAATAACAAAGGCGTGACAAGGTGGACAAACTTACCGTTTCAGAGTACACCTGATATGCTTGTGGCGTGGTGGTGGGATGCGGTGCGGCCGTGGGTGCCGTTGCTGTTGGCCTGTAAGTGTAGTCTGGAAGGGGCTGGTGGCTCTGATAACCAGTGTAAGAAGCGCTGACAACAGGCTGGACTGTTTGCACTGTGGCAGGAGAGTAAGAAGCAGTCACGGCATGTTGGTAGGTGGCTGTCGAGGGATGGGAGTAGGTCGGGGGCGGGGGCGTACTGAAAGAAACAGATTAAGTCAACGTCTCAGGAGCAACATTTATTTATCTTACATGCATACATTAAAAGGTGTAGTCCGCCACTTCAAATTTTGCTATTCTGCCGCCATCTCCTGGCTTAGTCATGATCACAGCCTCAGTCAACTCAATCCTCAAGTACTATCAAACTCATATTTTATTTTTTTGTGTGCGTGTGGGGTGTGGGGGGTGTTGGGCTTTGGAGTATACTTGGAACAGGCCTTTTCTTACTTTTGTCAAACGTCTCAAACTGTTATTTTCTTTTTAAATAAATATTAACATTGGGATGATTCATGTATTTTTGCCTAGTATACAAATCAATGTATTTTTTTGCTAGATGAAAGTTTTTATGTACCACTAGGTACATTTCTTGGTATTTTGATTTTTAGTTTTTCATTTTTGCTTTTTGACCAAGCGTTTCATATTTTTTTTTTGTTGGCCCATAATTTGAATTTGATAATATAAATGAATCTTAAGTGTACCAATTATTACAACTCCTTACACTGTGACTATTTTGATCGAGTCGGGCAAATTTAACTTAAGTATAATTGTCTTTATTGCCCGTGATATCAATGTAGTATTTTTTTAACAGAATAAACAGGTCTTGAAAAGACCTGAGAGATTAATTAGATGAAAAGAATGTTACAATAAGTAGACAAAGTGTCAAAGGCCTGAGTTGTAAGTGCATCTGAACAATAGTGCAATGACAAAAAATGCTCTGCTGTGCTATTAGCAGCAACATGTTTAAAAATTAAAGAGTCGAGAAAAAAACGTGAATACAAATTATTCTATACATAAGCAAGATAAATAAAAATTGTTTCAAAGTATTGTGCGTGAGTTTAGGGTGGTGATGAAAGACAGTCACTGAGCCCGTTTAAAAGGGACAGACTGTATTATTTAGCACCTCCTGGTGGTGAAATGAAATGAAATGATCTGCATTTCTATAGCGCTTTTCAAGTCAATGACTTCCCAAAGCGCTTTACATTGTGCTTCACATTTCCTAATAGCGGCCGTGATCTGTGCAGCCATGTAAGGCGCTAACCTGCTTATTGGGGGTTCAATGTCTTACCCAAGGACACTTCGACATGTAACATGGACAAGCCGGGATTCGAACTGGGATCCCTTAATCCTAAAACGATTGCTCTACCTCCTGAGCTACTGCACGAAACCTTATTGATTTAAATAATAAACAAAAATAAATATCCTTTCATATAAACAAGCATTAAAAAAATATTTGTAGGGTGAGATTTTTGCATTTATTTTACATAAGCCACAATTAAGAGTGAGCTGACATATGTCCGCCATCTTGCTGCTATGCAAAAAAACCTGTCTTTTTTTTCTTTCTTTTTACTCATTTTCCCCCAATTTTTCCCACTTTTTTCTTCCGCTTTTACCTTTTAACTCTCTTTTTTACTTCCTTCTTTTCCTCGATCAAACATCATTTATTTGTGAGTTTTGATGCATGACGGGGCCCAAAATAGGCTAAAATTAAAATAATTCTGTGTTTGATACTTTTCGAAACCAGTCCAAGTGAAGTACTCAACTTTGAAGAGTTACCAATACTAACCTACCAATATTGTTATTGGGAATTTCGACGACTTCCATAACATTTTCCCCCAACACAATCACGGATTATTGTTAAGAATAAGATAAAATGATAGGTCGCAGGTTCGATTCCCGGTTCCTCCGTGTTATATGTCGAAGTGTCCTTGGGCAAGACACTGAATTCCTAATGCCACAGATAAGCAGGTAGTGCCTTGCATGTCTGACGCTGCTATCGGTGTGTGAGTGCGTGTGTGTGTGAATCAGTAAGAGTGAAGCACATTGTAAAGCCTTTGGGAAGTCTTCAGTGACTTGAAAAATGCTATATAAATGCAGACAATTTACATTTATCACTCTCTTGTCAAGTCAAGCCAAGTCATATTTATTTGTATAGCCCTTTATTACAAGTATCAAAGGGCTGTACAGAGCACAACAACTTTACTTTATTAATTACTTCTTGCTTCCCTTATTTCTTGCTTTATTTCTTCATTTTGTTCTTTACTTTTTACTATTTTTGTTCTTCTAACATTTCCATTTTTTTGTCTTTGCAAAGTACTTGGAAAACAAATAAGAAAAAAATGTTATTTCTTCATTTGGAGTCAAAGTTTTTCTTTTGTTTTTAAACACCCCATTTTAGTTCGAATACACAAAGTGACATCTAGTGGTCGAATATTATACACTGTCCCTTTAAAACAAAGATTTTTACATCAGTCCAGGCAAAGCAATCAGGGATAACTTATGCAATATGGGGTATCACGGACTAACAATAATAAAGAAGGTGTTGATGTTGTTAGTCGGTATTTCATCAACATTGTAAAGCAAAAACCAACAAGTCAACTCGCACCTAGACTTCGTAGCCACAGGGCAACTCCTTTACCGTCTTAAAGAGACTTTATCACCTACAAATATTATTATATATTTGTCGTAATGATTTAATCATTACGCAAATAATCTAATAAAGATGGCAGACAAGTATGAACTAGACTAGCTAACATAGCCTAGCTTGGCGGATTATTGTAGCTTGTGGTAGCCAAGCCGCGCAGCAAGAAACTTCAATAAACCAAGCACACGACAAAAAAAAACACATAATTGCCCTTTTTGAGGCTAACACGACTTAAAATCGTTTTATTACCTGTACTGGGGACCGGCGGCGTGAGTGAATCCAAAGTAATTACTCGCAGCCATCTTGGCTTCTCGTGTGTTTGTCATCAGAGAGTCAATGAAAAGGAAGAATACAAGACAGTTCACCCCCCTAAACGTTTCTACTTCTGAATTAGGTATCAAATAATTATAGTTTTCTCTTCTAATAACGGTTTACAAATTTTAGCACGAAAATCATTGTATGTATTTGTGACTATATATCTTTAAAAACGATTTTTAAAACAGTGAATCATATTGGCTTCTCCGGTGTTAGTCATCAGACCATCAAAGAAAAAGACAGTTCACCCCCTCTGATTGCAACTTAACGTTTATACTTAAGTATCAAAGCGTTATAGCACTTCGAAATAATAACGATTTAAAATTTTTATCGCAAAAATAATTCCATAACTTTATCACAAAATATCTCAAAAAATATATATTTATAAAAAATGTAGAAAGCTTAGCTCTTTGAATAACCGGAAGTAGAAGTGGACGCAAAAACATCGTTTTCCTCCAAAAGCCATTGACATGTTGGATCATTATAGTACAGTATTCTGAAATAGTTAACATTTAATTCTTAACATGAAAGTCTAGATCTGAGTGACAATACATCTTTAAAGATTCTAATTAAAGAATATGAAGACAGCGTTCAACCTTGCTTAATTGGAAGTCGTTTTATTGGAAGCAGAAGTGAGTGTAAACAATCGTTTTACCTCATTCCATAATAAGCAAACATTTCAAAATTTTAACATAAAAGTAATTCTATATGCCCTGCGAATGGCTGTCAACCAGTTGAGGGTGTCCCCTGCCCACTGCCCGAAGTTAGCTGGGATGGGCTCCAGCACCCCCACGACCCTACTGAGGATAAAAGCAGTGCAGATAATGAATGAATGAATGAGTCATTATATATCGATGTGACGCTAGCTTTATGTTTGCGTAGCTCATTATAAATCCATAATTCATGCGCTGGGTATGACTAATTTCTCACTCCTGTGTATTTATAATATTGTGGAATTTTTAGGGTGGGATCGATAACTCGTGCATACAGCGTGGTGAAAAGGTATTTTCCCCCTTTCTGAATTCTGTGTTTTTGCACATTTATCACTCACAAATTTTTCAGATCACCACCTTAATATAACATCACACAGAGACAACCCAAGGAAATACAAAATGCAGTTTTGAAGTGATAGAAATCTATCAGTCCGAAAAGGTCACAAAGCCATTTCCAAGGCTAAAGGGCTCCAGTGAACCACTGTCAGAGCCATTATTCACAAATGGAGAAAACTCGGGGAAAATCAGACAGGGGAAAATACTTTTACCATGTGCAGCCCTTTGAGACGCTTTGTGATTAAGGGCTATACAAATAAATATGACTTGACTTGACAATTCATGCGTAATTCTTGCACTCATTCAGATTTCATAGTGCCCTGTATACAGGACTGTCTCAGAAAATTTGAATATCGTGATAAAGTTCTTTATTTTCTGTAATGCAATTAAAAAAACAAAAATGTCATACATTCTGGATTCATTACACATCAACTGAACTATTTCAAGCCTTTTATTATTTTAATATTGCTGAATTTGGCTTACAGCTTAAGAAAACTCAAATATCCTATCTCAAAATATTAGAATATCATGAAAAAGTATACAAGTAGGCTATTCAACTAATCACCTGAATCATCTAATTAACTCGAAACACCTTGCGAGGTTTCCTGAGCCTTAAAAACACTCAGCTTGGTTCAGTAAACTAAATCACAAGTATGGGGAAGACTGCTGATCTGACTGCTGTCCAGAGGACCATCATTGATACCCTCCATCAGGAGGGTAAGACACAAAAAGAAATTTCTCAAAGAGCAGGCTGTTCACAGAGTGCAGTTTCAAAGCATATCCACAAAAAGTCTGTTGGAAGGGAAAAATGTGTCCGGAAACGCTGCACAACCAAGAGAGATGACCGCAGCCTTAACAAAATTGTGAAGAAGAGCCGCTTCCAGAATTTGGGGGAGCTTCAAAGACAGTGGGCTGAAGCTGGAGTCCAGGTATCAAAAGCCACAGTTCACAGACGTGTCCGGGAAATGGGCTACAATAGCCGTATTCCCATGGTCAAGACACTTCTGAACTCAAGACAACGGAAGAAGCATCTGACTTGGGCTATGGAGAAGAAGCACTGGACAGTTGCAGAGTGGTCCAAAGTCCTCTTTTCAGACGAAAGCAAGTTTTGCATTTCATTTGGAAGTCAAGGCGCCAGAGTCTGGAGAAAGGCTGGAGAGGAGCAAAATCCAAGTTGCTTAAAATCTAGTGTGAAGTTCCCACAGTCAGCAATGGTTTGGGGAGCCATGTCAGCTGCTGGTGTTGGTCCACTGTGTTTCATCAAGTCCAGAGTAAATGCAACTGTGTACCAAGAGATTTTAGAGCACTACATGCTTCCATCTGCTGAAAAGCTCTATGGAGATGAGGATTTCATTTTCCAGCATGATCTGGCACCTGCCCACAGTGCCAAAACCACCAGTAACTGGTGCACTGACCATGGCATCACTGTCCTTGATTGGCCTGCTAATTCCCCTGACCTGAACCCCATCGAGAATTTGTGGGGTATAGTTAAGAAGAAGATGAAAGACACCAGACCTACAAATGCAAATGAGCTGAAGGCCGCTATCGAAGCATCCTGGGCATCAATAACACCTCAGCAATGCCACAGGCTGATTGCCTCCATACCACACCGGATTGATGCAGTAATCCGTGCAAAAGGATTCCCAACCAAGTACTGAGTGCATCAATGGACATTTTCAAATGTTTGATTTAGTTTTGCTGTTATAAAATTATTTTTTTACTTGGTCTGAGGAAGTATTCTAATATTTTGAGATAGGATTTTTGAGTTTTTTTCAGCTGTAAGCCAAAATCAGCAATATTCAAATAATAAAAGGCGTGAAATAGTTCAGTTGATGTGTAATGAATCCAGAATGTATGACATTTTTGTTTTTTTTAATTGCATTACAGAAAATAAAGAACTTTATCACAATATTCTAATTTTCTGAGACAGTCCTGTAGGTGTAGCATTCAACTGTCTTTTTAAATTTGACCCGTAGGGGGCGATGTCGTTTCACAGGAAAATGCTGTAAAAACTAATTCCAGCTGCAGCTAATCAGGAGGAAAGAAAAAAATTAAATGGCAAACCAGAGCCACCATAGAGCCATGTCTGCGTCATTTTTGAGAAGACTTGTTGAGAAATATTGCAACAATTTCAAGCACTTCACCCAAAATTCCAACACTTTTCATTCTTTAAAAACACAACATCAACATTGAAGCATTTTCAAGGAATACACCTGTGCAGGAACAATGCATGATCTTTTTCAAGGACTTTTCAGCGCCTGATGTTTCAGGTGAAGACGATTTCGGCACAAAATGTCATCCCTCTCTAACAGGACAATGACGATGGGATTTCATCATCTTGTTTGAAAGGAATAAGCCCTGTTGAGTTAACTGGCTATTTATATTTGTCCAGATCTTGCAAATCTCACCACTCTGCTTCACTACGCTTACTCGTCATATGGGGCCGCCTACACACACTTCTTTTCCGGATACAGGAAGGAATACTATGAAGTTGGGCTTTCTCGGTGTGTGGACAAAGCTCTAATCTAATGGTGATTTTTTAGACTGAAATAATTCCCAGAGGCTTGATACTTACCGAAGAGCAGAGCCAAACACTATATAATAGTTTTTGAAAATAAAACAAAAAAATACTGTTTTTACGTTTTGGCACTCAGGGACAATGCTTCTGAAAACCTATTTATACGTTCTGGCGTTGAATGAGTTAAAAGAAAAAAATAAATAAAAACAAATCAAAACAAGGGAGGGGACAACATAAATATCAAAATGGCATGTAAGTGGTTCACACACAAAAAAATATTGAATAATAAATATGCACGGAGGGTATTTGAGAGTTGGAGCAGTGGGAGTGAAAAAAAAAAAATCACGGGTGGGAGGAGAGAACGTGATGCTGTTGCCAGGGAACACCAACGACATCCAGAACCGACAACGACAGCAGGATTTTTCTAGGGATCAGCGCTTCTTTTTCTCAAATGGCTGAAGGATTTTTAATGTATATAATTAAGGAATACATCTAGATATATTCAATAAAAGCAAGGTTTAGAGAAAGGGAGTGCCCCGCCGATGTAGTCTTTTCCCAACAAAGGTGGAGAGAGGCAAAGGAACGAAGACGGGGAGGGTGTCTGGGGCGAAATCTAGCACAGAGGTGCCCCCTGTCCTCGAGCACCTGCTGAGATTGAGGACACTTTGCGTGCATGTGAAGTAGGGAAGGAGAGACGTATGCATATTTTGCCAGATGATGGAATTGAATTTCTGCTCCTGAGAGTGAAGACAAGGAACGCTATTTACATACGCGGACTGGACGGAAAGACGAAGAATTTGAAGAAGTTCTAATTCATCTTCGTGTGAGTGTGGTCATTGACATTCTTCTGGGTCACCCTAGAAATAGAATGGGGTCATTTTCTTGTTGGGTTCACAGGATAACCTCGTAAAATGAAAATATTGTGATCCAGTTCTTTATTTTCTGTAACGCAATTAGAAAAACGAAAACACTGTGGTTTCATTACCATTCAATGTAAATATTGAAAGTTTTCTTTTTTATGATATTGCTGAAAATATCTCATTTCAAAACATTAGAATTAAAAGGTATATCAGTAGATTGTTAACCATAATCATCAATGTTAGAATAATGCAAGGCTTGCAATAGTTCAGTATATTTACAATGAATCTAGAATGTACATTTTTCTTATTAACACGAGAAAGTCCTGTATTTTATACTTCCTTGTTGTCACCTGACACTCTAAAAATTCGTAATAAATTGTAATACATGTATTTATTCCTTGATAGAAATTACAAATGATTGGAAAGCCCAAATTACTCACAACTTACACGGAAAATTGGAAAATTACTCTTTATAATATAGAATTAATTCAGAAAACGTAATCAGGATTTATAAGGTTTTTGGGTCGAAATAGAAATGGAAAAAATACAATGATATAAGTTGTTTTTCATTCTGTCATTTTGAACGAGATAAATATAGGACTGTTTGATAAAATGAGAATATCGTTCAATATTTTATGTAATGCAAAAGAAAATGTCATACATTCTGATTTAATTACAAATCCACTGTAAAATTGCGATCCTTTTTTTTTTTATACTAATGTTGTTGGTTATAGCCTAAACTCAATATCCCATTTGAAAATATAAGAATCTCATGAAAAGGTATAATAGTGGGCTGTAAGCCATCATTTATAGTAATAAGAATAATAAGAATCATTATTCTTACTATTATCGTGCATCCCTATTGACGATGTAAACTTGTAAACAAAAGAAAAATGACCCCAAAAATGGAGGCACTTTTATTCATATAAGAACAACAAAATGTAAAAGTACCTGTGAAAAAATCTTCTTAAGTACAAAATATGATCTCATTATTTTTGTATCTTGATATGGTTATAATATTGTTCCTAAAATTAAATAAAAACCAATAAATTGCCAATCAAATTAAAGACTTAATTAGAAACACACTTAAAAAATATTGAATGTGTATTGAAAAAATAATGTTCATATTATACAACTTTATTTCTATTTTGCATAATATAAGCACTGTTTTCTGGCGTATTTACAAGTCTCCAGACACTCCCCTGTAAATATTAAGTCTTATTCATATAGCCCTTGATCACAACAAGTCTTAAAGGTGTCACGACCAGAACGGAATTAGGACCCAGATGCGTAACGTTAACCACAAGTTTATTGAGATAAAGAGGAAAGGCAGCGCCCGCGATCTAGTGATGGGAAGCAAGCCGCCCACAGAATCGGAACGTGTTCCGAATTCGGAAGTGGATCTTCTGGAGCGGGAGATCCTAGTGTCGTAGACAGAAAAACAGGTAGATAGGCGGGACAGGAGAGCAAAACGTGGTCGGGATCAAAAAACGAGTCGTAAGCCGGGACGGGAGATCAAAACGTGGTCAGGGTCAAAAAACGGGTCGTAGCCGGAGACAAACGGAGAAATCAGGAACAGACGGGTGGAAAACCAACGGGAGTAAGAGTCAAAATGCTTTCCTTGTAGAAACAGAGGTTCGCTGACGGACTGACAACAGGCGAGTGAAAGGACTGAGCTTAAGTAGGACGGGGAACCAATCAGGAAGCCAGCAGCGGCTGGCGCCATACGAGCGGGCACGGGTGAAATTAATCAGTCATCATAACAAAAGGGCTGTAACAGAGCACAACAAATTCTTTATTAATTACTTCTTGCTTTCCTCTTTTCTTGCTTTTTTTTTTTTTACATTTTTTGTTTTTCTTATTTATTTCCTATTCTCTCCATTTTTCTTTTTTTTTTGCAAAAGGCCTATTACCTATCAATCCTATTATTAGTTTTTATATTATTTTCTATAGTAGTCTTTTATCCTTGTGTGCCACATATAAACCTGTTGTAACCAATTTACAGTCCATTGTAAACAATGACAATAAAGATAAGTATTTTAAATTACATTCTGTTATTTTATAGAACTAAAAGATGATAAAAATTAAAAATAAATATCGCTAATTGCAAAAATTAACATGTAAGCACACATTTTTGTTTATGTTGCAAAAATGTTTAAAAAGAAAACAAGAAAAATTGAGATATATTTTATTCAATATCTTTGACTACGCTAAAAATAGAACATTGGCTTGTAAAGCAGCGAGGAAGAAATATGTCTACTTATCCTGCCCAACAGAGGCTTCTTGATTACAAGTGGAAAAGTTTCATATCTGGCTCAACTTAGAAACCTTCATCACATGCTTGTCACATGTGCACCAGTGGGCAGGAACATAGAACACAACTGCTTTGAACGTCAAAATGTCACCATAACGTGTCTATGGATCGTATATAATCACTCCACGAAAGCGAAATTCCTTTTCTATTGCAATCCCAACATGAGAGCTATAGCTGACAATTTCATCTCAGATTTGTGTTCGAAATTGTTCTCACTACTATGTGTGTGCTCTCATTTTTAGGATCCTGAAGGATGGGCACCACAGAAGCAACTCTAAGAATGGAGAACATGGAAGTAAAAGACGAGTGGCAGGATGAAGACTTCCCCAGGTGAGTTGGTGTTATTTTGTGCTGGTTAGAATATGTCAGTTTTTTTTGGCCTTATACGTGGATCCCATTATTATAGACGCGAAAAAATATTTTATAAAGGAATCATTTTACAGTAAAGGAATTGGTATCGGTGTATGTACAGAACAAAACAACAAAGTTTACTAAGATCATAGGTATTAAAAGACATCAAGGCTATTCTGATACGGGCTCCACTATACACCCCCCAATATTATATTTAAAAAAATAAGAATATCCAAACTCACGTGTGGATGAAACAACTAAATAATGTTGCTGCACTATCCAGCTTTAACAGAACAAAACATGAAAGGGATGACAAAAGAAGAATGCCCACACAAACATCCCTGAGTTCTGTGTTTCAGGGTCCCGATGTTTTCTATTGCAATCTTTTACTGGCCTTTTCATTAGCTCCCTCTGCTAGCCGCTAATGTTTGCCACTTACACCAGTTCTGACCAACTTAAGCTATTTGCTCTTTTCAGCTGCTGCAGGTGTATCCAGCTCGCTCGGTCTTTTGTTGTTGCTGGCGGGGATTTACACCAGCTTTCATGTCCTGTCACTGTCTGAAATTCACACAAGAAAATTTGGAAGTAAACTTCAAAATTTTGCCAAGTGGTATCCTTTTGGCTTCCATAGTGTGTCTTCTTCAGCTCAATTTTAAGCTACAACAACAACCTCTAGTGGTGAATTATTACACACTGTCATTTTAAATTGACCTGTTGTTTTGTGAGGAAAACTAGATAAATAAAAAGCACTGGTAGCATCACTTCTCAGTATTTGTATCAGTGCCTACTCTATAACAATCATTACAAAACAACGCAAGTTACTATGAAGCAGCATAAGCAATACAAAATATTCAAAGTTAACTGTGATAATCTTCACGTGTATTACTTGTGTAATCACAGCACATTTCAGCATAGCACGGATATTCAAAAAAAGAGTCCACAAAGACTGTCAGTCATCAGTGTACCTCACCTCCTGTTACTACTGTACCGGAGCATTGTTCAACCCATCCCTCCTCCACATGTCTTTTGACTGTGCTGTCTGTGACGAACCGGAACAAAGTCACACGTTTCACATACACTGCAGCTAAAATCAGGGCGTGGATACAAAAAGAACATTAAGATTTAGGAGAGCCTGTCTTCGGAAAAGCCTGATTCCCTTAGCTATTACCTTTCCAAACAGGCCCCGCTGAGCCATCTAATCAGTCTGCCCTCATTGTCCCTCTGTCATGTATGCTTGTTATTGTGCTGTTTTTTGTGTGTGTGTATTGTAATGTCTGTTGTTTCCCTCCGGTACAGTCAGGGGAAGTAAAGGGGACCAACAAATTAAAACTAATCAAATCTAATCTAATCTTTATAGCTATGAATCATATAGCTCGGCAGACTATCGATGACACGGACTCACCCCCCTCCGTCCCGAAGCGGCGAACGGTTGCAACAGACTCTCTGTGAATGGCCTGACGAAGGTCATGTGACTCAGCGGTAGACCAAAAACACAACATCGCAATGGTGTCAGGTTTTAGTGGTGGAGAGAAACAGGAGGAGGAGGAAAATATGCAGCTTTCAGAGAGGCCTCTGAGAGATGCTCAATAAAATGAAGACAATGGATGAATAAGACTAATAAACATAGACCAAAAATACTGATCTAACCTCACTTTTGTAAGGTAGGCATCCCTTTTTATGGTTCAGCTTTTGAGGAAAAACCTTTTGGGTGTTGTGGTGCAAATTTACATTGCACTGTCCATTGTATTTATCAGCAGGGTGTTATTTGAGGGAGGGGTGTTGTTTATCAATAGCTCAGAGGAGGGGCTCACCATTCTCCTGCAGGGTGGATGATGCAGCATGCGGAGGAATGCAGCACGTGGGGACGTCTGCAGTGGAGCTCCCGTGCATCACATGCACATAGTGTTAGGTAGAAATGGACCAAATAAAAAACCTTCTGCTTTCTTTCTCTCACCTACATTTTTATCCTCCATGTTACAGCTTTCAAATCTTCCCCTGTCCCGCAAGAGAAGTTTATTACCATCCCATTTTCGGCGTTAGGATGGATTAACGGCTTGAGTATTGTTTTGAAATCTTCCATTGGACATCTTAATTATTGCAATAATCTCCCATACTTTCTTGTCAGGGTTTTGCAGTACAGTAAACCCATGGGATATGACATTAATCCAAAATATATATATATGGCGGGAGAAAGAACACTTTTGTAATTAGCTAATGCATTCTGGGTAATCCCTGAACCCCTGATGAGAATGTTAGAATAACAAATTAGTATAGTAAGTACTACTTAAATGTAATATACTTGCATATCCATCCATCCATTTCCCTCACAGCTCATCACCAGTGGGGTGGCGGGCGTGCCAGAGCCCATCCCAGGCATCTATAGACAGTGGCAAATTGTTGCCAGTCATTCATAGGGCACACAGAGACAAACAACCATTCATATACTTACTCATACCTAGGTACAATCTGGAGTCACCAATCAACCTGTCATGCATGTCTTCAAATGGGGGAGGAAAGCGGAATGCCTGGAGAAAATCCATGTAGGCGCAGGGAGAATATGCAAACCCCACATAGGAACGCTGGTAGCTGGTTTTGAACCAAGGACCTCTGAACTGTGGGGCTGACGCGCTAATCCCTTAGCCGCCATGGCATGCATATGATTAAGTAAAATCATAAATACATATACATGTAAAAGAAAAGTGTGATGTGACTTGAGCTGGTACAGTCGAGTTAGTGGGTGGATGCAGAGTGGGAAAACACGGTGCATTAAAATGAAAACTGATCGTTGATTGGTTATGGTTATATTCCTTTGCGAGGGTAGTGATACGTGTGCCTCATTCATATTTCTTTATCATCTATGGTTTCTATGGTTATCTTATTGTTTCGCATCAGAGCAAGTTTTGGAACCCATGATTGAACAAATTAGAGTTTGTTACAGGAGATTCTGAACTGAATGAAGAGAGAGAAAGGCATTGTGGGTTGGAGTTCAGCCAGTTGCATATCGGTCTCTTCATGATGCCGTGACGCAAACCAATAGCAGACCAGTATCTTATATGACGTCAACGAATTGCAGACGGAAATCTTAGAAGTGCAACACGTGATTCGCATAGTCCACACAAAGTTCGATTTGTATACACTTTCAGACAAGCGAACTAATTTGTTGTCGATGTCGTATGGTAGGGAGAATGCTTCAACGAGGGGCCGCAAAAACATCGTATTTTATGTTTTAACGTTAAAATATCGTAGGGTAGGGATGGCACAACCCGGGGGTCAACTGTATTTTTTACTGAGCAATGCAAATAGACAGTTGAATGAGTTGCCGTGACTCAGATATTGTTGATGTAAAAAAAAAATGGAAAACTTGGAAATGGCCGCCAGCTAAGAAAACAATAGGATTTTTCTGCACAACTCACACTAATACACGGAATGTTGTTTTTAGTTTATGTGATGAGTTGTATGCTCATCAAACATAAGATTTCTCCACTGTCCCCCAGACTTTTACCTGAGTACGAAGACATGGACTCTTCTTGTGGCCTCACAGACAACAGAACCTGTAAGACAACATTTTGGGCTACCGGTTTTATATGTATTTCTAGCACAACTTATCATGTTATTACTAAGTTATTAACAGGTTGTAATTATTACAAGTAAGGTTAAAATAAGCTCAGGCAAAGACTGAAACATTGTGCCAATTAGATATCAAATTTCCTAGATAGGATTTTTCCTTTTCACCTTTTAGCCCCGCCCAATGCCCTGAGCTCACCTGGTGGAGGTGCCGGTGTGTCGTCCTCGCACCGTAAACTGCGTACGCTGGTTGCCCCAGAGATGAACCTCTCCCTGGATAAAAGCGAAGGGTCCCTGCTGTCAGATGACTTTCTGGACACACCCGATGACCTGGACATCAACATAGATGATATTGACACGCCAGACGATACCGACTCGCTGGAATTTATTGCCAATAGCAATGACCTGGAGTGGGAAGGTAGGATGCTAGTTACTCATATAATACACCCCCGAGCTTCGGTGTCCCCTCCATATAAAGTTTTTACTTTGCTGTGTGGAATAATGTGTATTTTCGGCCTCCGTTTATGACATTTTTCCCACTATACGACATCAACATCAATACTGTAAACCAGGGGTCGGAAACCTATGGCTCGCGGGCCATATAGGACTCTTTTCATGAGCGCATGAGGCTAGGAGATGCTGCTTTGTTACATAGAAGCCAGGAAGACACTCGAGAGAAATATTTTGGTCCAGTATATGTAGGGCACAGTCTCAACTACAATTTACAGTTGAGGTGTCAACCAAACAGACCCTGTTTTGACTGTACGTTGCTAAGGAATCCTTTGTGTTGAAGCTCATTGAACAATTTTGCTCTACTGTCAAAACACTTTATGATAAAAACCCACAGAACAAACTGTAAACATCCCCAAACTCCAGCAAAGCACCCAGTGCAAGTTGATTGGGTGAGTAATAGGAATAGGTTTAGCTATACGCGCAGCAAGCGCCCTAGTTTTCCTCCCTTGCCTTGCGCCGTCTGCACCGCTGATAAATAAGTTGGAATTTCGTGATATTTTGATAAAATAACTTTGCTGGTCACCATGTTTTAAAAATATTATACAGGACAAAAATGATGGTCAAAATGAGCGTATATTTATATTGATATGGGAAGCGGGCATTACTTGTGTTTTTTTAGTGGATAATTTCAAATCTCCAGACGTCACATGGTGAAATAAAACGTGCTTTTGTCAGGAGAGCAGGTTTATGGGTTTTTTTCAAATTTTGTCTTAAAATATATGGTGTGGCTCTCTCCAAAAAAAACAAAAATCAAAATAATTTTGCTATTCTAGCTCTTTGGGTCAAAAAGGTTCCCGACCCCTGCAGTACACACATACATCAATATAATACTGAATTTTTGTGCCAGAAAAGACAGTAGAAACAAACGCGTAACGCCTCACTCCTAGCTTGATTGAAGAATCGGGGAAATCAGGCGCGGGGAAACAAACAACAGCGACTCGGTGATCGCTGGGCAGGAGAAGCAGGAAGCCCACGAGATCGAAACTTTGTTCGGAGGGCTGAAATGAGTCGAGCAGCCGGGACGGGAGATCGGCGCGTGGTCGGTGGACAGAAACAAGTCGGGCAGCCGGAACGGGAGATCGGAGCGTGGTTGTAGGAAGGAATCAAGTCAGGTAGCCGGTACGAGAGATCGGAGCGTGGTTGTAGGAAGGAATCAAGTCAGGTAGCCAGAGACAATCGGGAAGCCAGAGGCAGATGGGTGGGATACAGGATAGGACGGGACAGACCGGAGCCAAAGTCAAAAAGTGCTTGCCTTGTGTGTGCGGAGGTTCGCTGACAGACTGACCAGGAGTTTAAATAGGAGGGGAACCAATCAGGAAACGAGCAGCAGCTGGTGCTAAAGGAGCGGGCACAGGTGAGGGTAATGGGCAAATCATGACATTTTGTACAGTATTTATTCCAGTGGTGGGATGTGAAAACTGGCAGGGCCTTCTCTGTTGGCCTAAAAAGATCTAATCATGTGATGCTAATTATATTGTGTATTTTATCATTCAAAATTGTCTGTCAGCTTCTTTTCATTGCTTCCAGATGTGTGCTTTCATATTTAAGCATTTAACCTATCATTTCAGCCATTAGTTGTTGGTAAGCTCAGGCCTCCTCCAAAAAATCCTGAAGGCCGTGTCCAGTAATATCAGTCTTCGAGAAAGCTTTTGGTTTAGCCAATCAGATCTTGAGTTGGCATCTGAAAGCCCTCGGGAGAAACATCACCGGTTTCACAAACTATGACTAGCTAGGGGCTGTAATACACCAAATAGATTGTACCAAAAGACGTTAAACTTAAAGAAAACAGCTGCACAAGGAAACACAGTATATTGTGCTGATTTAATACCAAAAGGTGGGACATCTCCAAAGTGAGCAAGGCTTTCGCAACCGGTAAAAATTTTTGTCCGCCACCATTAGCTTAGAGATAAGATCAGATCCAGATCCAAATTTCGTGCGGGGTCTGCACGTTGGGGTCAGGCTGTGCATCTCTCTTGCTGCTTTTTAAAATGTATTTTTATCCCCCTGTTATTATTTATTGTCTTTGTTTTTGCATTCTTATTTAACTTAGATTTCGTTATGACAGACAGGCTTTACGTGTTGCGCGTCTGGACGAAGCGGGTCCCTTCTCATCTCCCCTTTTGCGGAGACCCTGAACAGACTGTGCTCGGCGGCCATCAGACCTAAAGAACCGGGTGCAGGGCGGGTGAGCCAAAATCACCTTTCCTCCACCCGAGTCCTCAAAAATAAAATAGGAAATTTCACTTCCAAGAGCTGGCTCATAGAGACAGTTCGTTTGGCGCTGAAGGCCCAAGTGTAAAATCCATGGCCCGCCACTGATTCATTTGCTATTGGTCCTATGGCTTGCAGTGATGCTAAAAGTAGAAGCAAAAAACATGATAACCATGGAACCAAGGCTTGAGAGGATCAAAAAATACAAAAAAATGCATCCTTACCTTCGCTAAGTTGCATGAACGTAATTAATCGCCGATTTAGACTATTCACAAAAAGGAGACGACTTTTCAAGTTTGGTATCATACCAGATGACACTCCGGTGGCATCGGCCAAAGCGGGACCCAATGGGAATTTGGATGAGGACGGGAACGGCAACAACGGACGCCTGTGGAGGACAGTGATCATCGGAGAACAAGAGCACAGGATTGACATGCAGCTGATTCGACCGTACCAAAAAGTAATCTCGCATGGAGGTTAGAAGAATTAAAGTTGAATTGACTTTCTTATCTGTGATCACAAGAAGATTTGCTGTAACACTCCATTATAAACAGTACTTTTTGTAGTTTTTAGTCATCTTTATGACTATTTAATGCTTTCCAGTATTTTAGAGCTTTCCGTAAATGATTTTCCAAGCTCTTTCTAAATTTTAGTACCTTTTATTACTTTTTGTTGTTTCTATAGTACTTTTCGGTACTTGTCAATGCTGTCTTAGTATTTCTGGTGCTTTTTGGTTTTTGTATGTGATTTGTATGCTTTTCACATTTTTTTTCTACTTTGTAGTACTTTTGAGACCTTTTTAGTACTGTTTAGTACTTTTAGACCTTCGTAGTACTCTTAGGTACTTTTCAGCACTTTTTCCTGTAACATTTTCTTGCACTCTTAGTCCAGTGATTTGCTTGTTTTTTTGTAGAATTAGTACCTTTTAGTAATTTTAGACTTTTTTAGTTCTTTTTGGTAGTTTTCAGTAATTCTTTGTATTTTTTAGTGTAGATTTCAGTACGTTTTTGGCGTAGTACTATTTAGTATTATCTTAGTACTTTTTGGCAGTTTTCAGCAATTTTATTTTTGTAATTTTTGGTGCTCTATGTAGGTGATTTGTAGGATTTTTTTCAAGATTTGAGTATATTTTAGACCTTTTTAGTACTTTTTAGCCTTTTTAGTTACTCTTCAATACTTAATAGTACATTTTTAGTCCTTTAAATAATGTGAAAGTATATTATATTACATTACATTGTATACAGTACATACTTTTTTTGTTTTGTTCAAGTAGTACACAAAAGAGAAGGTCAAAGAGGAGAAAGCAGCCTATGATTTTCTGGACTGTTTTGATGACTTTCATTAAGGTTCTCTTGTCTCCTGCCATGCACCCAGAATACAAAACCAATACGTCATCGGATTTTTCACTGCCATAATTAACTTGTTTTTCATTTCAAACCCTCTCCTCAGGTTATTTTGGTGAAGGTCTGAACGCCATTATTGTATTTTGTGCTTGCTACCTGCCTGACAGTAGCATTCCAGAATACCACTATGTCATGGAAAACCTCTTCCTGTGAGTCAAAACTAAGGTGTACAATAAAATCCTGATAGTTGATATTGAAGAAGTAACATCTACTTCTTTAGCTACGTGGTGAGCAGTCTGGAGATGCTGGTAGCTGAAGACTACCTGATAATCTACATGAATGGAGCCACGCCTAGGAGTAAGATGCCTGGAATTAGCTGGCTCAAGAAATGCTACCAGATGATTGACAGAAGGTAATATGTATACCAATTTAAAACTAACAGTACTTAAAGCGCCAGTGTGTATTTAGTGGTGGAAAAGTGCTACATTATTAGAAATAAAACATTGTTGATTCAACTTAGTACCAACAACACATGTACTATCTCGTAAACATCATCTCATCTCATTAGCCGTACCGCTTATCCTCATTAGGGGCGCGGGGGGGCTGGAGCCCATCCCAGCCATCTCCGGGCAGTGGGCAGGGGACACCCTGAACTGGTGGCCAGCCAGTTGCAGGGAACAAAGAGACAGACAACTCACTCGCTTATTCACACCTAGGGACAATTTGGACCGGCCAATTCACCTGAAATGCATGTTTTTGGAATGTGGGAGGAAACCGGAGTGCCCGGAAGAAAACCCACGCAAGCACGGGGAGAACATACAAACTCCGCACAGGAAGTCTGGAGGTGGATTTGAACCCACGCAGGAGGTTCCCATGACATGAACTGTGCCGCACAAGCGCTAACCACTGCGCCGCCGTGCTGCTCTCGTAAACATGATTTTATGTTTTAATGATATTACACAACTTGAGAAGCCCCTTGAAAATGCTGACATGTTTGGCCTCCATCTTATGACTACGGAAGCCCGAAGGACCATTTTACAAAGCTAGCTTGTCCCAAGGGTGCTTTTAGCTACACAGCTGAGGTCTGTTATGGCATGTTATGGTCGCAGAGTCAGGTCATTCAGGCATATGGCTAATTTTTACCACTGTTTCCTTCTCCAGCCATTCATGTGAGCAACTTGGCTGCACGCAAACGCTTGCCATTATCCGGTATTGTTATTGTTAGCAGCTCATGTGATGTAGTCACTTGCCTTCCACTGCTGAAGGTTGCGGAGTTCTGCGATTCAGGCATTTTTCGCTTTTTTCCGCACCCTTTTCTTCTTTAGCCACTCATGCAGGCCACTTGGCTGCAAGCCATGGCTGGCTGCTAACCGCTATTGTTATAGTGCTTCGTCCTTCAATGTCACTCGCCTTCCACAGCTGAGTTTCGTTATTTTGGGTCCCCACGCTTGACCAATTCAATTTTTTACTTGACTTTCCAGTAGCTTCTCCTGCTAGCCGCGAAAGTTACACCAACTCTGACCAACTCGAGCTATCGGCTCTTTTTGGCAGCTCCGGATGTATCCAGCTCACACGTTTTTTTGTTGTTGTTGTTGCTCATGGAGATGAACTCTAGTCATTTTGCTGGCAGAAATTAATTCTTACTCATTTGATAAAATATAGAAGTAGGTTTTGGGATTTTGTGGTATACTTTGGGCTTCTGTACTTTGTCTTTGAATGCCCTCGCTTTAGCTTCATTCTGAGCTCTGAAGACCTCTAGTGATGAACTATCACACACTGTCACTTTAAATATTTGTTTTATCTTTTTTATGCCAGGCTGAGGAAGAACTTGAAGTCTCTGGTCATTGCTCATCCTACTTGGTTCATACGAACTGTACTGGCGATATCCAGACCCTTTATTAGGTATATACCTGGTGTCGGCACTTAACCCGAGAAAAAAAACAATATTATTACTTTATTGATTGTGTGATTTTCTTGCTGCCATTTTCAGTGTGAAGTTCATGAATAAGATCCAGTACATCCACAGCCTAGAGGAATTGGCCCTAATGGTCCCGATGGAGAATGTACATGTACCGGAATGTGTGATACAGTAGGTTCTCTTCATAACTGTGTGGAGATAAAATAGGCATCATTCTATTATTTTTCAATTGTTTTTACATGCACAGGTAATTATTTTGTAATTGTTGAAAATGTAAGCACACAACATTTGTATTGTATTGTATTGTATTTATTTATTCAGCCAGTATAAACCATATACATGATATATACAAGATATCATTTGAGACGCGAAAACTCAATAATGATAAAATAATAGATTCAAAGGAATAAAAAGAATAGAGTAAAGAAGATATTGTATTGTATAATACAAGGTAATCATATAGAATAGTTTAAAAAGAAAGAATATGTAAATAACAAGACTAGAGTAGAATAGGTCGGAGGAACGCCATTGGCATAATAATACTATACATACGGATATACGGATAGCGGAAGGGTAAAAACTCTCTTTAAGACGTAAAATCTTGCTCGCAATGGAGCGAAGACGGCAACCTGACGGCAGGTAATCAAAGTACCTGAAAGCAGGGTGACTGGGATCGTCTATAATTTTTAATGTCCGTTTTCTAGTTCGATCGATGTAGATACTTTGCAGGGACGGGAGGCCATGACCTATTATTTTCTCTGCCGTCCTCACTACTGATTCCATCTTTGACAATTCTTTCTGATTGACGCGACCAAACCAAACTGTGATCGACCTAGTTAAAACGGATTCAATGATAGCACGATAAAAATTGACCAAAATGGATTGACGGACGGATTTGAGTTGACAAAGGAAGTAGAGCCTTTGTCTGGCTGACTTTAGAATATCAGTAGCATTGACAGTCCATATGAGGTCAGCTGACAAGTAAGTACCCAGAAACTTGAATGAATGGACCAGTTCCACCTCACTACCATTAATTGATAGTGGCACATGCGCGGCAGGCTTAGTACGGAAATCTATTATCATCTCCTTAGTTTTACCTACATTCAATAACAGATTACTCTCATGACACCCGGTGGAAAGTGAATCAATTTATGCTTGATATTCAGTTTCGTCTCCATTTGAAATAAAGCCAGTAACCGTGGTGTCGTCTACATATTTAGCGAATAGTGAATGGTCAAAATTGGGTTGACAATCATGTGTGAATAGGGAAAACAAAGTTGGAGACAATGGACAGCCCTGAGGCGTACCAGTGTTGAGGACAATAGAACATGAATCTTTCTCACTAATGCGAACGGACTGTTCTCTATTGAGAAGGAAATCTAAAATTCAATTTGATAGTAAAACGGGAAAATTGAGGTCATGAAGAAGTTTAAAATGGAGTTTAGAAGGAATGATGGTGTTGAAAGCCGAACTAAAATCTATGAATAAAACCCTAACGTATAAATTCCTATGCTCAAGATGACTTAGAATCTCATGAATACCAATTGAAATGGCATCATCTACACTTCATTAGCACGATACACGAATTGGTACAGATCTAGATTTGATGGTAGCAAGGACTTCATGAATTTCAATACGATCTTCTCGAAAGTTTTTATCCACATCAGCTGGTGACCAGGTCAGATGGGTACGTTTGGTAGGTGGAACTTGCTTGAGCTGTTGTTTGTAGGCGGGTATGAGTAGTACCGTGGAGTGATCGGAATTTCCCAGTCTTGACCAGTTGACAGATTTGTACGCCTGCTTCACTGGACAATAACAAGTGGTCGAGGATCTTGTCAACACGGGTTGGGCATGTGACTTGTTGTTTATAGTTTGGTAGTACGGAACGAAGATCGGCCTGGTTGAAATCACCTAATACTATGGATAGGGTGTTGGGATCCTTGTTTTCGTACTTGGATATAGCGCTTGCTAATCCTTTTAGTGGGACATCGACGTCGGCCCTGCGGTGGATATATACTGCGGTGAGGGTCACTGATGAGAAACCACAAGGAAGATAGAAAGGCCTGCATTTAATGGTCACGTATTCCGAATCAGCAAAACATCCACTGGATATAATCGGAGCATCCGTACACCAGCTGTCGTTCACCAAAAAACACACTCCGCTTCCTCGGGATTTACCTGTGATATCTGTGTCCCGATCCTGACGGAAAATCATAAATCCCAGCGGCTGGACTAAGGAATCAGGATGTGATGGTTTTAGCCAAGTTTCAGAAAAAAAAAAGAACTTTACAATCACGGAAATCTTTCTGGGTATGTATCCTCATAAACAACTCATCAGTTTTGTTATAAAGCCTCTGAACGTTAGCAAGCACTATTCTAGGAATAGGAGTATGTCCATTTCTTCTACTGGCTTTCACCAATAATCCACCTCTTCTTCCCCGTTTACGGGTTCGAACCCGACAACTCTCGTTCCTAATTTCAGCATTAAAATAGTCAATATCCGATAAAAGTGTGGGGTTAAAAGGCGTAATATCCACAGGGCGTAGTAACAGTAGTTCCTCTCTAGAATATTGCTCGATAGAGTAGGTTGTAGACATGAAGAAAAGCGAAAAAATGAAGAAAATTATGAGAGCTCGACATGACGCGTCGCCTTCGATCGGCGCCGGGACAGCGCGACGTGACGTCATCACTATTTGTATTTATTGCAGGTTCGATGAGGAGAGGATTAAAGCCCGGAGAGAAAGGTAAGGGTTTTCTTGTGTTACTTGAAATGTCTCTAAAGTAAAACCTTGGCAGTTTCATTGATTAAAAAATACATCCTGTGCAAAATGTTTCGATAGGAACAAGTGATTTTAAATCAATTTCCCACAAGTTTATCACTCATAGCTCATGCTAAAAAAAACGACTCAAAGCATGCACCTTATTTTTTTAACTGACAATGTGCAATAATTCAGAAGTAGAGGTCCCTGTAGCCTAAAATGGAGCTAAAGTGTGTGTATTTGAGGGAAACATACTATGGAAGCCTGAAGAATACCCATTTCAAAACCTACTTTCATATTTTCTTGCGTGAGGACATGAAAGGTGCTTCTAAACCCAGCCAGAACCAACAAAAGACTGAGAGAACTCGATACACCAATCGCAGCTGTTTAGAATTTCTAAATACTAAAATCATTTTTTTGTGATAACCCTAGTTTGTAACCCTAGCTGGAAACCCTGAGAAAGCTTAAAACGGTAATATGGGGCTGAAGCCCTAGTGTGTACAACTAGATGGAAACGTTACAAATGCATCAAAAGCTTAATACGGGGCCGAGTTCCAGGTTTTAACCCCTAGGAACACTTTGAAACCCTAATGTGGGGCTGAAACTCTAGTTAGTAACCCTAGCTGGAAATCTTGGGAACGCTTTAAGACCCTAATGCGGGGCTGAAACCTAAGTTTGAAACCCTAGAAACACTTTGAAACTCTACTATGGGGCCAAAATCCTTGTTTGTAACCCTCACTAGAAAACCCTAAGAAAGCTTTGAAACCCTAATATGCAACTCAGATCTGATCTGCCCTTATGTCCCGGCCCGAAGCCTTCGTTCCGAGAGCGCCGGTCTCCTGGTGATCCCAAGAGCCAAGAAGTGTTCCGCTGGTTCGAGAGCGTTCTCCATCCGGGCACCGGTGTTGTGGAATGCTCTTCCCCCTGATATCCGATCTGCAACCTCGGTGGAAATGTTTAAATCTAGGCGTAAAACTCACTTCTACTCTATAGCATACGAGTAACCTAATCTTCTTATATGTAATAACTTGTGAAGCCCTTAGAGACTAATTGTGATTAAGGGCTATACAAATAAAAATGACTTGACTTGACTTGACTTAACTAATATGGGGCGGAGTTCTCAGTTTGAACCACTAGAAACACTTTGAAATCCTGATGTGGGGCTGAAACCCTCGTAAGTAACCCCAGCTGGAAACCTTAGCTACGCTTTAAGACCCTAATGTGGGGCCAAAAACCCAAGAACGCTGTAAAATCCGAATATGGGGCGGAAACCCCATCTGGCAACCGTAGGGCCAAAACCTTTATTTGTAACCCTAGCTGGAAACTCTGAGAAAGCTTTGAAACCCTAATATGGGGCTGAAACCCTAGTTAGTAACCTTAGCTAAAACCCTAGGAATGCTCTAAGACCTCAATGTGAGGCCAAAAATGTAGGAACGCTCTTAAACCCTAATATGGGGCTGAAACCCTAGTTTGAAACCCTAGGAATGCTTTAAATCCCTAATTTTGGGCCGCAACCTTTGTTTGTAACCCTATATTTAGACACTAGGAACACTTTAAAACCCGAACATCCTAATCCCTCCCTATTCTAATCAACAGTGATTTATTAAGTGAAGTATTTTTACACCACTGGAGGGGACTCTATATCATACAGACTGTGGCTTTAAAAGCCAAATTCACAATTCAGTTACTAATATTAAAGAATCAGCACCATTTATGAGTCATCTCAATCAAAATGTAATTTCGATTTGACATTTCGGCATATTTTGACCCTGTCAATCAAAAAAAATTGACAAATAATTGAATTAACTTGATAATTCTAATACAA
Organism: Urocampus carinirostris; assembly: GCF_059441175.1. Classification (NCBI taxonomy): domain Eukaryota; kingdom Metazoa; phylum Chordata; class Actinopteri; order Syngnathiformes; family Syngnathidae; genus Urocampus; species Urocampus carinirostris. Next base: position 7,486,195 of record NC_142360.1, read on the forward strand.
ATGATATTGTATGTGTTTAGAATGGAGCAAGAGCATACACAAGAGTTGGAGCAACAGTCGGTCCCACAAGAACGGGTCAACAAAAAGACGGAAAGGTAACTGTTGCGCTGTCGGTAGCCAGGTAACCTTAGTCAGGTAACTTTAATGGATTTTTCTCTCTCTGTAGGCCAAAGTCAACAATTTTGGAGCAAGGATTATGAAAAGGGAGGAACATTTGGAATAAAATGGCGAATTAACAGGTTTCATATTGTAGCTACCCAGTAAAGTTAGCCGCTTCCACCAGCTCCGACCAACTCCAGCTATTGGCTCTTTTCAGCCGCTCCTGATGTATTCATCTTGGTTTTTTGTCATATCTTGTGTGGATTAACACCAGCCTTCCGGTCCCGTCAATAGCTACAATGTATCTCACGTATGAAAAAGTTGGGCTTCAGAAGTATGCAAAGTGCTATCCTTCGGGCTTCCATGGTGTCTTACTCTTATGCATACGCTTTAGCTCAATTTTAAAGTAAAACGGCTAGCAAAGTGTAACACACTGTCACTTTAAATGCAAACGAACAACATCCCTTTTTTGCACTTTCTCAGAATAAGTCAATCTGTGCATTAATGGATCGTGCATCTATTTGCCAAAGGAACTTAATCCTTTTGATTTGGAAACATGACCGACTTGCAGCACGTACTAAAAATAGTATAATACAAATAAATTCAGTATAAAGTATTAGTTTAGTTTGGGTAAGAATGTTCTGCTTATTTTTCATTTTTATAGCATTATATTGTATAGGCCAGAGGTGTCGCAGGCCACATTGAGTTCGAAAAAATTGGTAGAGGAGAAAAGAAAATGTTGATTTTATTATACTAGTATCTGCCATTTTCAACATGCATTCTGCCAGCCCCTGCTCGCTGCAGTAGTCGACTGGGGATAATGAATCGCGGCCTCATGGGTGCTGTTTATTTGAGGAGGAAAGAACGGAAATGAAGCTCATCACGCATGACACAAATTTGTCCTCTCGGACCCCGCTCTCAGCAATAGTTGACTTGGGATAATGGATGGAGGCCAAAACAGTGCAGTTCATTTTAGGCGAGCCACACGTTTCAGCTTCCCAAACACAGGAAGCTGGCTGCCTCCTGTGCCCTCAGCAATAGTCTACCAGGAGATAATGGATTGCGTCCACGATCAGGTATTTCATTTCAGACGGAAAGAATGGAAAAAAAGGCCACAGCACATGACACAAATTTGTTCTCTAGGACCCAAACTCTTAGTAATAGTCAACTGAGGATGGTGGATGGGGGCCAAAAGAGTGCAGTTCATTTCAGGCAAGCCACACGTTTCAGTGGCCCACAAAAATAACTATTCTGCTGGCCCTTGTGCTCTCAACAATAGTCTACTAGGGGATTATGAATGGTGGCCAAAACAGTGCAGTTCGTTTCAAGCGAGCGGCACGTTTCCACAGCCCAGACAAATAAAACAAAATGCTCTTCTGGCCCCTGTATGCCCAGCAATATTCGACTTGGGATAATGGATTCCGTCCACAATTAGGCATTTCATTTTAGATGGAAAGAACGGAAAAAAGGGCCACCACGCATAACACAAATTTATTCTCTCGGACCCCTGCTCTCAGTAATAGCAGACTGGGGATAACGGATGGGGGGGCAAAACAGTGCAGTTCATTTCAGGCGAGCCACACGTTTCAGTGGCCCAAACTGAAACAAACAAAAACGCTCACTTGGCCCCTGTACTCTCAGCAATAGTCGACCGGGGGAAAATGGACTGCGTTCACAATCAGATATTTCATTTTAGGCGCTGGATATAATGGAGAGTGCATTTCATTTCAGGCAAGCCAGAACAACATGTGACCCGCCTGTCATAGTTTGCCCACCTCTGTTAAAGGCTGTATATGTTGCACGTTTTTATTTTTCTAAGTTTTTTATCGCATAGTTCTAAGATGATTGGAGACAAAAATGGATGTCATATTTTTATGTATTACATTTTGCCGATGCAAAAAAATAACGATATACATCTGACTACGGTAATCACGCACTGTATGTATGCATGCCAACCTTCGTTATGTGTCTCGAGCAGAATTTCTGTTTGCAATAATTCTGAGTTTCAGTGTTTCTGGTTTTACTAAAATACAAAATTCGCTGTCTGATTAGTAGAACGTCATCACAAGGTAGGACGTTTTGGCAGAACAGCGGGTTGGTCCCCCCTGCTATACAGGTTTTGATTTTTCTATTTTCTGTTTGTTTTGAAATGTCTCTTTTATTCTGTTGTTTTCTTTTCGTGCAGCAGGTTTTGGTATTGTAGGTACAGTGGAACCTCGGTTTTCGAAATCCTCTCAGTTTGAACAAATCGGTTCTCGACCAAAAATTTCGAGAAATTTTTGCTTCGCTGTTCGGTCAAATAATCGGAATTCGAACGCCGGTACGCTAGGGTGCGATGCTGAGCGGCGTACGGGTGTAGATCGTGTAGATTGTCCCCACCCCTCGTGAAGAACTGTTATCACGTGCGGACATGTTTCGTTTTGCTTTCGCTTTTAATATAGGTGTACCAAGTCTTTTAGCCCCTAATTATGCCTCCGAAGAAGGTCGGTGCAAGCAGCAAAGTTGCTACAGGTGAAAAATGAAGAGTAGTGCAAACAACTATTGCATTTAAAGGCCCGGTCACACAGCCTTTCACGGGCGTATCGAGGCTGAATCACGGCCAGAAATTTCTGCCCGTGAAGCAGACGCGGTGGAAAATGTGCAAAATTGGCTAAACCCGCTGTTTTCCCGTGGTATGCCCGCGAAACAGACGCCGGCGACTGTTCCGCGTCCTTATCACGGGTAACCGCGGCTGCATCGCGTTTGACCGTGCTTACACGCGGTACACACGCTAATGCACGTGATAACACCGCGATACAGGCGCAGAACAAACGTGCTATGACCGTGCTCCACCCGCGTTTACCCGCTAAAATTTCGCGTCCTACCCGCGTGTAACCACGTCTTGGCCGCGGCCGTAGCACGTCCTGGCACGTGCGTACCGCGTCTTTACCTCGTGTGTACCACGTGTGCCGCCTGTGGTTACCCGTGGTCTAAAGTTTTGAGCAGCGCAAAACTTTTTCGCGCGGCCAACCGCGTGTGAATTTCTTACCGCGTGTAAAGCACGGCTGTATCTCGTCTGTATCGCGATCTCAAAGCAGAAATTTCTGGCCGTGATTCAGCCTTGACACGCCCGTGAAAGGCTGTGTGACCGGGCCTTAAGAAAGAAATAATAGCAAAATATGAAGAAGGTGTGCGAGTTTCCGATCTTGCTATACATACAGCATGGCTTCTGCTGAGCACCACAAAGGTAAGAAATCCTATTCATAATTTCTTTTCTTTACCCTTTGTTTATTTTTCATGTTAGCGTAATCTTTCGTACGGAAGATTACAATAACGCGAACGTACGATTAGCCTGGGTTAGCTTTGTTTACGGAAAACATTCAGGGTGTTGTAGCGGAGCCCCATTTCCAATGAAGCGCTAGCAACTTGTTGTGGAGACCCGGGTGCTAAATGACGTGTAAACGACCAGACTTTTTTATTTTTACACCTTCCTTCATGTTAGCGTAATCTTTCGTACGGAAGATTACGCTAACGCGAACGTACGATTAGCCTAGGTTAGCTTGATGTTTACGTTCATGGTAAACATTCAGGGTGTTGGAACGGATTAAAAACGATTTACATTACTTTTAATGGGAAAAACGATTTCAGTGATCAAACAAATCGGTTTTCGAACAGGGTTCTGAAACGGATTATGGTCGAGAACCGAGGTTCCACTGTATGTATAAACCGGCACCATATCTATGGAGGTACATTTGTGCTTTTATTGTTCAATCCAAAACAAAAGTTGTTTCAATCAAAATATACATTTTAAGTCAAAAAAAAAAGTTTAAATACAAAAATAAAAAAGTGATTTGAAGTGTTTTTTTGATTCATTTTTGTCTTTTAAACGAAGTGAAAGTCGGGTTTTTTTCGTTTGAATCATTTTGAAACAAATATCCCGCAGTGGGCGGTTGCTTTCCCATTGATCAGAGATATTTGAATGACAAGTGTCTGCACCAACGACGTCTTTCTGACAAATAAATCATGGTTGCCATCACGTGGTGGTGGAGTTGTTGGTAAGTACATTACCAACAACTCCACCAGGGTACGTTGTCTTTGTAAATTGCGACTCTAAAATTCCACTAAGCGTGTTTGGAGGGCAGCACGGCGGCGCAGTGGTTAGCGCGTGTGCGGCACAGTTCTGAGGTCATGAGATCGAACCTCCTGTGTGGAGTTTGCATGTTCTCCCCGTGCTTGCGTGGGTTTCCTCCGGGCACTCCGGTTTCCTCCCACATTCCAAAAACATGCATGTCAGGTTAATTAGCCGGTCCAAATGGTCCCTAGGTGAGAATGAGCGAGCAAATAGTCTGTCCCTGTGTGCTCTTGCGACTGGCAAGCAACCAGCTCAGGGTGTCCCCTGCCCACTGCCCGAAGATAGCTTGGATGGGCTCCAGAACCCCTGCGACCCTACAGAGGATAAGCGGTGCAAATAATGGATGGATGGTGTTTGGAGGAAGAAGAATGAAGAGGACAAGTACATTACCAACAACTCCACCACCAAGCACGTGGTAGCAACCGTGATTTCCTGTCAGAAAGACGTCGTTGGTTAGGACACTTGTCACTCAAACATGTCTGACCAATGGAAAAGCGGGTTATTTGTGTCAAAATGATTCACTTGAAAAAAGAAAACGACTTCAATACTTTTTTTCACTTCGTTCAAAAAAAATCTTTAAAAAACACCTTTAATGACTTTCTTTTTATTTTTGTATTCTATTTTTGCATTGAAACCTTTTTTCTTTGATTGAAATTGTATATTTTGATTGAAACAACTTTTGTTTGGATTGAGTAATAAAGACACAAATCTACCTCCATACATATCCCCCTAATGGTAGGTGGCTAGAGTCAAGAACATACATTCTTGACTCTTTCTGGGAGATTGATACAGAGGAGGGGATTCCCAGCCCCCCTCGCTCAACCCAACCGATGAGTCACAACACCTCTCGTCAGGGGTCATTAGGTGACCAGACTCCCCCAATTCCAAACCCCGAGCAGGGGGGCGAGGTACCAGCAGTTTTAGTACCAAGGAAGACACTGAAAACGATTTAGCTGTTTATGCTGGATCATTGCATTTATGTTTTAACATTTTCGATCGAAAACACTGAAAATTAAATAAGGCTGCATGAAATTATTACGTTCTTACATTTTCATTAGTATTTATACTCATGGCTTTCGTAATGTACTGTACATAGTTGGACTTTTTTGTTCAGAATGAGTGCAAACATGACACATAGTCATATGTTGCCAATGAACCTACATGAACTTACTAAAAATGATTGTTCTTTTAATCATAAAAGCACAATATAGTGACACAAGACGCTGTCTAATTTTTTTCAATATTGATTGCAAAATACAGTGAAGAAAATAGGTGTTTGAAAACGCTGCTATTCTACTATTTGTCCCACTTAGAAATCATGGAGGGGTCTGAAATTTTCATCGTAAGTGCATGTCCACTGTGGGAGAAATAAACCAAAAAGAAAAATACAGAAATCACAATGCATGATTTTTTTATGGATTATTTTGTCTGATACAGATGCAAATAAATATTTAAACACCTGTGTATCATCTAGAATTCTGACCCTGAAAGACCTGTTATTCTACCCATTAGAAGTCCACCTGAACTCCATGTATCATCCTGAATCATATGCACCTGTTTGAGGTCCTTAGCTGCTTAAGGACACCTGTCCACCCCATACAATCAGTAAGACTTGAACTTGTAACATGGCGAAGACCAAAGAGCTGTCCAAAGACACCAGAGACAAAATTGTACACCTCCACAAGTCTGGGAACGGCTACAGAGCAATTGCCAATTGCTTGGTGAAAAAGGGTCCACTGTTGGAGCAATCATTATAAAATGGAAGAAGCTAAACATGACAGTCAATCTCAATCGGAGTGGTGTCCCATGAAAGATATCACCTTGTGGGGTCTCAATGATTCTAAGAAAGGTAAGAAATCAGCCAGGAACTACACGATAGGAGTTGGTGAATGACCCGAAAAGAGCTGGGACCACCGTTACCAAGGTTACTATAGGTAATACCAGTGCCTGAAACTCATGACAAAAAGTTACCGGACACCAGGGCGGACAACTCTGAAAATTTGCCTGCCCAGCCATAAAGTTGCCTGCCCCATTTTTCACAACTTGAAACACAATAAGACGACTAATCGCAAAAAAACTCGTTGCAAAGTATTATCATGCTTTGGGGGTGTTTTTCTGCACATGGGACAGGATGAGTGCACTGCATTAAAGAGACGTGTATTGTGAGATTTTGGGGAACAACCTCCTTACCTCAGTCAGATGGGTCGTGGCTGGGTCTTCCAAAAAGACAACGACCCGAAGCACACAGCCAGGAAAACAAAGGAGTGGCTCTCCTAGAAGCTTATCAAGGTCCTAGCATGGCTCAGCAAGTCTCCAGACCTGACCCCAATCAAAAATATTTGGAGGGAGCTCAAACTCTGTCATTCTCAGCGACAGCCCAGAAACCTGACTGATCTAGAGAAGATCTGTATGGAAGAGTGGGCCAAGATCCCTCCTGCGGTGTGTGCAAATCTGGTGAAAAACTACAGGAAATGATTGACATCTGTAAAAGCAAACAAAGGCTACTGTACCAAATATTAACATCAATTTTCTCTGGTGTTCAAACACTTATTTGTTGCTATCACACAAATAAATCGTTAAAAAATAATTCATTGGGATTTCTGGATTTTTCATTTTAGTTTATCTCTCTCAAAGTAGAGATTCACCTACGATTAAAATTTCAGACCCCTCCATGTTTTCTAAGTGGGAGAAATAGCAAAATAGCAGAGTGTTCAAATACTTTTCTTCACTGTAAGTCGTATAGGGTGTTCTTCGATTAATGATTTCGGCTGCTTTGTTAAAATAATCAAATAAAGAAGCCTTCCTTTATATATTTTTGATATATTTCTTGCATTACTTGATTCACTTTTGTATTATTATACACCAGAAAATTGTTGAGTATTTGTTTTACTGTATGTTATTTCTCCTCTTAGAAAGTGTTGATTAAAGTGTTGGTTAAAAAGCGCGGAGCCATTTGTATCCTATATAAGGTGCACCTGACAGTAAGGCATATTAAATCAAAACAACAGCTTTAGAGCAAGTATTGCATTAAAAAATAAATCAGAAAATATATTTTAATGAAAACATATTTCATAGACAATAAATTTAGGAAATGTGTTATTCATTCTTAAATGGTTACCGTATTCTTTTCTGTTTCTCTCTCTTTTACCGCTTTTTTCTTTTTCTCACTCTTTCTCTCCCTTTTTCTCTTCATCTCAAAAAGTCTTCTCTTGTTCCCTTTTTTTCTCTTTCTTTCTCTCTCCATCTCTCTCCCTCTCTCACTTTCTCTGCCCTCGTTATCCCTCTTTTATCGGTCTTTCCTCTGTCCTTCTCTTTCTCTCGCTCTTTTTCTCTGTCTCTTTTACTTGGTCCCTCTCTTTTGCGCTCTCTCCATCACTCTCTCTTTCTCTTTTGTTTGATCTCCTTTCTTTCTCACAGTTTCTCTATTTCTTCTCTCATTTTGTGACTCTTATTTATATCATTCTTTCCCTTCTTTACTCTCTCTTTCTCTATCTCACTTTATTGTTGTATTTTCTTTTTCAATTCCCCTTTCTCTTTTTGTCTTACTTTCTCTCCCTCGCTGTCTCTCTTCTTTTCTCGGCATCTCTCTTTGTCTCACCCTTTTTTTCTTGCCTCACTCTTTATATCACTCTCTCTCTCTCTCTCTTACACTCTCTCTCTCTTACACTCTCTCTCTTTCTCGCTTTGGTTGTTTCTCTTTTTCTTCTCCTGTTTCCTGTCTATCTTTTTCTCTCTCTTTCTTTCTCTCTTTCTATTCTTGTTTTTTGTCGTTTTTTTCTCTGCCTCATTTTTCTCTTTCTCTGTTGGTGTCTCTTTTTGTCTCTCTCTCTCCCTCTCTCTTTGATTTTCTCTTTTTTTCTCTCTCTCTCTCTTTGATTATCTATTTTCCTCTTTCTCTCTCTCTCTCCCTCTCTTTCCCTCCCTCTCTGTCTTCCACTCTTTCTATGTGTCTCTCTTTCCCTTTTATCTTTCTCCTTTTTTCCCCTCTTTCTCTCCTCTTTCTTTCTTTCTTTTTCCCTTCTCTCTTTCTCTCTATACTCTTTCATTCTCTCTTTCTTTCTTTAAGTCATTATTTCACACAACAGTTTAGTTAAGAGCTTTTTTTTTTCCTGGCGAGACCCGTGCTTATCTTTTCTTAGATAAGATGATGTCCCGTGGGCCGTGACATCACACGGTGACACATCTCACTTTCTCCCTGGCACAACTACAAGAGAGGCCTCCTCACCTCTGCATCCGTGACAGAATTCACAGAAGACAAAAATAGAAGCAAACGCTAATAGAGAGGAGAGATGGGGGAGTCTGTACAAAGGTAAAAGCTAAGATATCAAAGTCAAATGTTATTGTTTGGTCTGTAATCCTTTCCAGTTTTTTCACATAAAAATGTATTTGTGTAGCACATTTCAGACAACAAATTGCAACTCAAAGTTCTGTATAAAAACATTCAATCTCCAGAAAATAAAACCCCCAGTTATCTGCCCCACCCAGCAACCCAGAATGGCAAATACACACGCACACACGCACACACGCACACACACACACACACAATAGTTAATGAAATAACATAAAGAAATAAACACAATTTAAATACAATTACATTACAGTAATGTGTAACTTGATAAAAAATTATAAAGTGTTTGAAATAATTATGAGATGTTGAACCAGAAGTGTAAATATGTAAAAATAAAACAATTAGGTTAATTTGATTCATCTTTATTGCTCTGGTTGTAATATACATATTCCAATGTATTTAAACTTAATTAATTAAAAGTGTTTAATAAACTAAAAAAGACTAATCTAAAAATCTAAAACAACAAAGCAATCCGTAAAATGTTTATTTTGTCTTAATGCCTTCAATTTTTTGTAACAGAATGTCCAGCAGATGTAAAAATAGGTTAAAAACTATTTTAATTATTTGTATTGCTGGGGCTGTCACTTATTTCAACACATTTTCAAAATGAATTGGTTAAAAATATAAGAATAGAATAGAATAGGCTGCATTCTCATTGACAATAAAGTAGTGTAATGTGCAGAGCAGCCAATTGTTTTTTGGGCTGTGTTGATGACTTTCCGTTCTCCTTACTTCTCACCATTTAACAATTCATTTTTGTCAGTAGGTTTGGTGGTCCACGCATTAAAATAGGTCAAATTAAATCTTTCACATTACGAATTCATTAAATATCTAAAAAAAGAATAGAATAGAATAGAATACTGTACACTTCATTGTCATTGATGAAAACCAAAGAATTCATTGTTTAGAACGATGTTAGACGTGGCACTCCATGGACAAACATGTAATTAAAAACTCTTAATAAAAAAAAGGTGGGGGGGGGGAATAATATTGAATAAATTCTGAGTGGATGGGCAAATTTCACAAGGCAGTGATTGTACATTGGCCTCAATTGTGAGTAAATGAATGCTTGAATGGTTTCAAAATAAAACAGTTTAGACTTTTGGAATAGAACATAACTGTAATCAAATTTACTGATAGTGGATATGGTGATATTTTACTTTTTATTTGATCCAAATGGCAATATACATAAATATAAGCGTTTATTTTTACGTCAGTATAGGAATCATGCTGAGAGGAATACTACAGAACTTTTCCAAGCAGGTGCGTAGAAATGTGGACGATGAAACACGCTCTGTGATTGGATCAGATATCCATCTTAAGGAACATCTGATTGGCCAAAGAGACGTTGACGCGAACGTTAAATATACATGTATGTGATGACGTCAATCTCCTTTCCGGGGGTATAAATCCTTGCGTCTCGCGCTTACTTTCAATGAAGTTGTAAGAAGAGAACGGAAATATCAAACCGGACGAGAAGGAATAATTTAATTCATTATTTTATTTTTTATACAACGCAGTTTTTAGTGTTTTCTCATTTGAAAGGGATCCCTGCGAGAAGAAAAGATGAAATACGTTATAGGAATTGGCGGGTGAGGTTTTACATTTTATCAAATATCACACACATCTTGCTAATATTTTTATTATTTTTCCTTTCTCCTCCCATTAATGTGTTTTGCTGTTATATTTTTTCGCCATGTATAAGTAAAAAACGTCTGAATTCAAGCCGGCGTCCTCTACGAAAAGAGCGCGATATTTCAAAAGTTACCGCGAGATTTTGTTGGGAAATGGAGGGAGATTCGAAATTGTAGTTCTCTCCAAAAGGTCGAAATGTCGGGGTTCTAATGCGTCTATCGTTTCAAATAGCAGGTATACGTTTATAGTAACGTATTTAAAACGTGTGGGTTGGTTATATGTTCAGGCACCTTCTTGATTTATTTTTACTACGCGTGATGACACAGTAGGTTGATTTCCACACATGGCGCTGTATTTACGTTTCCTCCCCCCCATTCACATTTCCTAGTTAACTATGATTAAAAACACTATTATTAAAGAAAAATATGTAATTGCTTTTTTTCCCCTCAATGGAATAAAGGAGATACGGGAAAATAAATAGTTATATTTTTGACAAAATTAATATTCAAATACAGTAATGTAATTGCGTTTACTTGTTGAGGTGTCTTAAAGTATAGTTTTGAGATGTTCCAATTTTTTTACAGTTTGGTCTAAGGTTGTGTTTATGGTACATTTCCCTCCAAATTTGGAGATGACTCACAAGGTAACGTTTAAAAACGTCCCGCTCAAATTTGACATTTATCGTTATTGTAATAAGTAGTCGTTATTTTATCCTTTAATTTGATACGCAATTCAGTCTTTCATTATTTCTATTGAATAAGTAATATTCATAATCTTCAGTTTGACATGGTTGAAATAGAATTGTCTTTATTTTCATTGATCGCAACGTAGTGTTGACAACGAGATTAGCATTGGAGAACTATGTAATAAGACTAAAGAAGATGTATGAAAAATATTAAGATAAGAACAATACACATGATAGTACTTGCAGACTGGCTCTGGGTGCAACTGAAAGCATTACAATGAAATGAGTGCAATGAAATCAGAAGCAACATTGTCCACAATAAGAAATAATAGGGGCGGCAGTAGCTCAGGAGGTAGAGCGCTCGTCTTGGGATCAAGGGATCCCAGTTCGAATCCCGGCTCGTCCGTGTTACATGTCGAAGTGTCCTTGGGTAAGACACTGAACCCCTGATACCCCCAATAAGCAGGTTAGCGCCTTAAATGGCTGCAAGGCCGCTATTGGGAAATGTGGAGCACATTGTAAACCGCTTTGGGAAGTCATTGACTTGAAAAGCGCTATATAAAAAAAAATGCAGATCAATACATGAATATAGATTTTCTTCTATTTTGCAGAGTCACTAATGGCGGCAAAACGACCTTGACAGATAAGTTGATCAAGGCGTTGCCCAACTGCTGTGTGGTGCACCAGGATGACTTTTTCAAGGTGAGTTTTGGCAATTGAAGGATGATGTCGGGTTGTGCGTTTCTTTAAGATAGCCGACGTGCAAACGATAAACTCATGACACATCATCCCATCCCACGAACATGCTAACATCTGCTCATCTTTGGAAGTTCTTCGCCCTATAAAAAAACACAGATTTTTCGAAGTAATACTGCACAGTAGACTCCAAGATACGACATGAATCTGTTCTGAGGTGGGGACCACAAAGTCATGATACCGCATCGCGGGGGCTTGAAACCGCTGATAATAAGCTAATTAAAACAAGAACATAGTATCTGGTGGGCATGACTTATGTTTCGTATGCATGTGACTGATCAAGTAACAACATTGACTATGGATCTACAGATAATATGAAATTTCATTTACCTTTAGTGTGACGTGACTTGAGCTGGTCGAGTGCAATTTCCGGTACATGTGCTCATGGAACGAGACTATGACTGCAGAATAAATGTAACGTACTTTAAAATTTCCACTTGCGAGGAATGTCGGGCCCTAAGAAGACTTTCTTGCCTAATTCGCCTCCTTATTTTTAATAACAGTTCTGACCGTCAATTGGTCACGGCCAAATTACTTAACAAGGGGTGCGATTTGTGTGCTTACATAGATTTCTTCATAATCACAAACTTCATCTCTATGGTTATCATTCTTTTTGCTTACTATAACTCCGGGCTCCAAAACAAATGAATACGGAACAAAGAATACAGTATTGTATCACTGAGAGAACATTTTCATGATGCAGTGACGCGAACCAATAGCTGACCAGCATCTTATATGACGTTGACCAGTAGGACACAGGAATCTTACAGACATAATTCGTCATACGCACAAACACTGCAAAGTTTAAATTACATCAGTTTTGGGGAAAATATTCTGTTATGGTCATTAGTAGGGGAAATTCCATTAATAGAGGCCCAAAACATCGTATCCCACATCTTGACATGAAAACACAAGGCAGGGTTGTCGTATCTTGGGGATCTACTGTACTCCATTCACCTAACCTCATCAACATACAGTGCAATGGTCAAAATTTGCTCCATCTCCTTTGACATAGTCTACCCTTTTCAAGTGTTTGGATGGCTGTGAGGTTGCAGCAATTTTTTATTGGTGACTGTTATTTCAGAAACCCGATCAGATACAAGTCGGGGAGGACGGCTTTAAACAATGGGATGGTAAGACATTACCTAAGACTGCCAGTCCCTTACGACCAATAACAGTCCTTTCATTTGGACAATCTAAAAACCATTACCTTTAATTCACATTTCACCAGTTTTTCATGTGCAATGTTTTTGTTTGTGTAATATTTGTCGCAGTGATCACAGCTCTGGATATGGAAGCCATGACCAACACCGTCAGAGGCTGGATGGAGAATCCAGTCAAGTTTGCTCGCTCGCACGGCGTCCCGTTGTCCTCCTCGGGCGTGGCCAATACTGATGAACGGATACACATTCTGGTTGTGGAGGGCTTCCTGCTCTACAATGACCCGTAAGTGCTTGGGGGTCTTAGTATTTTGTATAGTATTTGAATAGACTGGACGACACCATAGGTAGAGGTAAGATGGGGCCTAAAAACCTGACCTGGGCCCGTCGGTATCAAAGCCCGCCATCAGCCCGATCCCTGCCATTAAACTTGATTTGCAGGACCGAGCTCGAAGCAAACCCGAATTTTCACATTTTATTTCTGATGATCTAGGAGGTGAGGTTATTTATGATAACAAATTGAAGACTGTCTTTTGTAACCTGATCTAAATTAAACAAGACTTGTATAAACATTTACATCTTTTATATATTCGTGTCCACACAGGTTACATTAACCTTCAATTTTTCATTGTTGGCAGATATAAAAAAAAAAAAAAGTTGATTGGAAATTCTTAAGTCCGCCTGTCATTTCCACGGGTTAAATATGGGACTTTAAACCACAGCAAGAGTATGTCCTTAATAATCTAGTGCAGCATTTGAGAGAGAGAGACTAAATCAAATGTTGACCCCTTCAATTTTTTTCATCATCATTTTTACAAATATAGCCATCCGTCCATCTATTATCTGCACCGCTTATCCTCAGTAGGGTTGCGGGGGTGCTGGAGAACATCCCAGCTATCTTTGGGCAGTGGACAGGGGACATCCTGAACTAGTTGCCAGCCAATTGCAGGGCACACAGAGACAGACAACTCCCTCGCTCATTCACACCTTGAGACAATTTTGACCGACCAATTAACCTGACATGCATGTTTTTTGGAATGTGGGAGGAAACCCACGCAAGCACGGGAAGAACATGCAAACTCCACACAGGAGGTTCGATCTCATGACTGCAGAACTGTGCCGCACACACGCTAACCACTGTGCCGCCGTGCTGCCCCTTTACAAATATAAATTTATTTTAAAGGGAAAGCCTGACTTTAACATAATGATTTGAATTTTAGGCCCACCCTGGTCTGAAATTGGGGTCTGGCTTGGACTAAAGGTCTTACCTTTAACTATCGTTGGTTCTCTAGCTTTATTTTAGATATCACCAGTTAGATTTTTTTTTTTAATATATTTAAACTAAGGCCAGTGAGGCTTAATCCAAAATGGTAAAAGTATTATGATAATGTATGTATAAAAATGCTATATATAAAAAAAATTACTAATTAAAACAAGGCTATAATTTTAAAAGCTGGCTTCATTTTTCTGTGTGCACTTGCTATTTTTCGTATCATTCATTCATTTATTTTAAGTTCACGCAGTAAAAAAAACTAGCACTTACAACAACAGACTTCGTATATTATTTTGCTTTAATTAGTGTGCTTCTAAACAAGACGGTACATCAAGAGAGTTTTCAAAGCTTTAATAATAATAACTTTCATCCCAATCGGTGCCTGTGACAGGGAGCAACACGCGAGCAACACGCGAGCAACACAGTAAACGGGTCTGTTAAAAAAACATACCGTACTTGTAAAAATCACGGTAAACGGTCCTCATCTTCCTCCTTTGTACTGAAGCAATCGAAAAGCAACTTTGTCATATAGACGTCGTCCTACACTCTCATATTCCGCAACACGCTCGCAACACAGTAAACGGGTCTGGTAAAAAAAAACATACCGTACTTGTAAAAGTCACGGTAAACCGTCCTCATCTTTCTCCTTAGAACTGAAACCGTCAAAGTCATCTTCCTCAGTGTCGGAAAGAAACTTCGTCATATAGACGTCGTCCCGCGCTCCCTTATTCCAAAACACGCTGGCAACACGCTCGCTCCTTCTTTATCGGACTGCTCGATTGCTTTTAGCTTGAAAGCTGCGTCATGTGCCTTTCTTTTTGCGTTTTGCATGATTAGGGTATGTTAACGCTAAATTGTTCTAACCTCACATTGTTTATTTGCTGTTAATAGTGTCAATAAAATTGTTCAAACCATTTAATTTACTGTATGCACAAGCCAAGAAGTTGCAGTCTTCCTCGGCGCATATATTCCACCGGTCTAAATCTTACCTTGAGCTCATCTGTTGCCTCTGCAACAGATGAAGAGAGAAAAGAGAGAGAGAGTGTGTGCTTATCTGACCCAAGACCGATAAAAAAATAAATATACTTTCTTTTTTCTCCTAGCTCGCTATGTGTTTTCAGGGCCGGCAGAAATATCAGTTTTTATTTTTGCACAGAATACGTCTATAGCGAGAATTACTTAGAGGGGCCATGATTGGAGTCAAACGATCATTTTTAGGGCATCTTTCAGTGCGCATTTGGAGTGTGTGCTATAAAGATAAGCAATTCAAGTGAAAAGCCGTCCCGCTTTCAATACGAAGGCAACGATAAGCAACCAAGCGTACGCGATGTCCTGCTGTGCGTCAGCGTTGACAATCACATGATTTTGTGTGTGCCCACAGACAGCTGCTGGATGTTTTTGACAAGTGCTATTACATCGCCGTTCCCTACGAAGAATGCAAGAAAAGGAGAAGGTACATTTCCTCATGTTATACCTATACAAATTTAAGCTATTAAAATGCTTGGGAAATTTTTCTTCAGTACAAGACAATATACTGTGCCCGATCCTCCTGGTCTGTTTGAGGGCCATGTTTGGCCTATGTATCTCAAGCATCGGCGAGAGATGGAAGAGAGCGGCTTGGATATCGGTAAACATTGCATTATATATTATATACATAGTAGACAAATGGGATACGCCATAGATCTCCTCCTAAGTGGGGATTGGATAGTAAAAGAGAGAGAAACCTATGGTAATGCCTTTTGAACCCCAGGTACTCCAGATAAAAGCATTGATTAATGAAATATTATGAAATGCTATTTATATGTAATATAGATGCTTGTGATTAAAAATCTTTATAATCGTAGAAGAAAAATGAATGTCATTGTTTTGTATGACGTGACTTGGGCTGGTACAGTGGAGTAGCGGGGGGATGCAGGGTGAGGTTTTTGATCAACTGATTTTAAAACTCGCGAGAATCGTCATGCCCTTAGAACGGGGGTTTCAAACACATTTGAGCTCAGGGGCCATATGCTAGGAAAAAACGTACTGGGGGTAGACCGGTACATTAAAGAGCAAGGAACAAAGGGAGAAAAAGAATAATGGAGGGTGAGTTAAGAAAAAAAATAAATAAAAGGAAAAAAGACAATCAGAAGGAGACAATGACCGATAGAAAGACAAGGAAGATATAAAGGGAGAGAACAAATGAGAAATAAAGCTCTTGCTTTTTGTGTGCATGCTTTCTAAGTATTTTGTGATAATCTCAGGTTTTGTTTCCCTGGTTATCATGCTTTTGGTTCTACCTTTTAGCATCACTGCAAGCCTTGGAAACCATTGAAAATAAACACCATTTAATAAAATACAGTATTGCGTTTCCTCCCACATTCCAAAGACATGCATTTCAGGTGAATTGGCCGGTCCAAATTGTCCCTAGGTGTGACTGAGCGAGTGAGTTGTCTGTCCCCGTGTGCCCTGCGATTGGCTGGCAACCAGTTCAGGGTGTCCCCTGCCCACTGCCCGATGATTGCTGGGATGGGCTCCAGCACTCCCGCGACCCTACTGAGGATAAGCGGTGCAGCTGATGAGATGAGATGAGATGAGACTCTGAAATGAATGAAGAGAGAGGCGTTGTTGGCTGGAGTATAGCCACGAGCAAATCCCCATTTAAAATGCCAAACCAATAGCAGACCAGCATTTTATGACTTTTATATTCAAGTATACCATAGAATGATGTTGGGCACGCAAAATAATTAGTTGTTGATGTCATAAAGGGGGGAAATGCCATAAAGAGGGACCAAAAAAACCCCGTTTAGTGGGACAACATATCCCTGGGGTCTACTGTATTATTGTTTTGACTGATTTTTTCACTTTTATTGAATGGATTTCCTTTTTCTACAGAGTACCTGGACGGCTTGAAAAGCAAAGACGAACTCTTCAACCAAGTGTATGATGACATTCAGAACAAGCTTCTTAATCGTTTATAGGTAAGACTCCTTGTTACAGAAGTTTTCCTAAAGAAGTAAAAATGTGTCTAAAAGTCTGTTTTTCCTTTCTTACAGCACCAAGATCGCACTCCTGTGCTATAAGACGACTTGTAAATAGCTCCAAGCAATCTTTTTTTTTTCTAAGCCAATGTCTTTGTTTTTGTTTTTTGTAAATATGATGCATTCATTTTAACTTATCTGTGTTTTTGTTTTGTATTTTGACAAAGTGATTGTTGTACTGACTTCATTTTATTCACACTGGAACTTTTGCAGGGCGTTCAAATTCTTTTACAAGCAATAAACATGGAGTCATGATTTGAGAAGGAAATTAATCCACTGATTCATCTTCTTTATTTATTTTTTTATTAAAGAATAAATCAATAGAAAGAAGTTGAACCCCCCGCGACCCTACTGAGGATAAGCGGTACGGCTAATGAGATGAGATGAGAAGTTGTTTCATTTTACATTGCTGCTTTTGCATCATTTAGAACCATAGCATTACGATGCTATTACAGACTCTCCCCTACTTACGACCGACCATTCGACTTACGGTACACGGTAGATGAACATTTTTTTCGGAATGTCGAAACATATGCAGACATTGCTGTAAGTTAGATTTTGTATTGTGTGCACCTTTTTCAGAGTTCAGGACATTACTGTGGTGCTTCTCTCTGCCACTACCGGCGTGTGGCACTGTGAGAGGTCACCCAGCAGCCACGCTGAAGAAATCTGGCTTCTACTTCCTAGTTCGTGTGTAAACATTCTATACTGTCTACAGTGGGACCTCGCTACTTTGCGGTTCCACGTTCGCGGGTTCAGAGCTTCGCGGGTCTAAAAAATAATAAAATATATATATATATATATATTTTTTTTTTAACCATTTTTGAAGGGGCGTCGCTACTTCGCAGATTTTCACTTTTCGCGGGTGGTTTTGGTCCCCATTAACCGCGATAACCGAGGGATTGCTATGCTATCTCCAGCACGCTAAGAACTTAGACATTTTTATTGTTTAATATCTCGTGCATCCTTTCAATATGGTTGGTGTAAAGTGTACAGAAGAGGAGAGCAGTTTCTTTTGAAAAGAAAGGAAAAAGAAAGCTTGACGCGGTTTAGAAAATGGTTGGATCGCTTTTTTTAGCCACTTTTTACCACAGTGGAGGCCTTATTCTTGAAGCGCTTCTTCTGAAAGAAAGTTCAACTCAACTTTATCCTTATAGAGCATATTATTTTATGAAATGTTTATTTTTTTAGTAGAAAACAATGCAGGTTACTTATAAGCCTTAAACATACAAAATATACCAGTGAAGCAGCGTCTGTATTTCACGACCGCACACAGTAATTTCAAATTTGGTCAAAATGTTGTATACACTGACTCCACCTTAGGGCTGCACGATTGACTGAAATCTAATGATATCGCGATGTGACCTAGTGCAATTGTGTAATCGCGAAACACTGCTGTTTGAGCCTTGTGTGAGGAAGAAAACAACAAAGCTTACCAGAAGAGGGCGCTGTTTTTTTAAGTTTCAAATGTGTCAATGTGATTATGGTTTCCATAGTGCAGTGGCTAGCAAATTATCCCAACATGTTCCCGGATCGAGACCGGTTTAATACGTTTTGGTTGGAGAGGTATGGGTGCCATCAGGCTGTACTTGTCCAAGACACACCACAGGAAATAGTACCCCAACGACCCGTGTGGTAAGGGATCCAACCAACCAACACGATTAACCCTTGCATTGTCTTCATTTGAGGGACCATTTTTGTACTTTTTTCCAGCTTATATGGAAATGTGAATAAAACATTAATTTTTCTGACCGATCTCGGAAGTTATAACATTTAAAGTTAAGTAAAATGTAATTTGTGGTGATTTTTAACAACACAATGGCGAGCAATTTTGACCCGAGCACAACAAGAAGGTTAAATACAAAAAAAAAACTATTATAGATAATGCATTTTTCTTTTAAAATAGAATATCGTGTCATAACTGCAATACTGGTCTGAAAATTCTCAATTAGGTTTTTGTCAAAGTGTGCATCCCTACTCTACAACAGTTTTGCTTTGTCCCCTCTACAGTATTATCCCAAGTATACCACATCAAAAATTGTTTTGTACGTTCAAAAACCGCTATCATTTGAACTTTGCGTTGTTCTTTGATGGGGCTTATCTGCTATGGGTTGATGTCATAAAATGCTGGACTGCCATTGGTTTGCGTCACAGCATCATTAAAACGCTGATCTGCTATTGGCTGTATTATTTCCCATGATGATTTTCTCTGTTCAGTTTAGAATGCTTCGCAAAGACTGGGATACAATACTATAATGTATTTTTCTACTGTTTTCACTATGGGTCAGAGGCAGTGTTGAGAAAGGGAGAAGCAAAAGCATGATAACCATGGAAACGAAGATTGAGATTATCAAGGCATATAAAGAAGGCACACGCATCGATACCCTGCCTAGGAATATGATCAGGAAAATTCTTACGAAAAAGGAAGCGAACAAAGAAACAGTCTTCAAGTCTTCTTTATTCCCTGCTTCATGTCAAATTTACTTTGCAATCCCAACCTCAGAACAGATTAGTTTCATATACTGAGGTTGTACTATAAAGTGATATACAAGTAGGTGTTCTATTTCTCTCATTGTAAGGGATCTAAGGCCATTCCCAATTACAGCTTACCTTAAAAAGCTTGTGGAAATTAAATTGTAGATTTTTTCCATCACTACGTATTCACTTCTGGTATGTTTTTAAAGCTGCTCTCTTTAAAGCCTGGATCAATCCTTTTAATCCTGCCCATTTGTCCGAAATACCGCCCTGGAGTACCATAAGATTTAGCATATTGGCCAGCACGTGAAGTTATAAAGCATGTGTCACTAAAACTGGGTTGCTATCACTTCAGGTTTCCCCCTAACTTATTTTAAACATTTGACACCAGAGGCCTTAAACTAAATTTACCTAGATACTGTAGTTAGGGTCTCGGTAAGGTTGCGTCGCATTAGGTTTTCCACAAGAAAGAGCATCACCATCACATTTTCCAGTCCATTCTGCTTTCTGAAGTTTGTTTTATTACTTTTTTAATTCAGACAGATTATGTTTTTTTTTTGACAGTCTGTTTCCTTAAAAACCATATTTGTGATTAAATACTATCATTTTTGAGTACTGTGAGGTTTTTTCTTTCCTGCGTTTGGGTCTACAGGCAAAATCGCAACAGAACCCCCCCAGTAAATATAGTAGGTACCGTTAATGTGTAATTTGTGTGCATATGATTAAATATTATTATGAATGTATATACATGTAAAAAAAACGACATTTAACGTATCTTTAGTTTGACATGACTCGAGCTGGTAAGTTGGAGTTAGTGGGTGACTGCAGCAGAGGGAGTAGATGGCGGATTATGATGGAAAACGTTTTAAATTATTTAACTTGCGAGGATTGTCTTGCCCTCATCATTACTTTAATCGCCTCCTTAATTTAAATATAAATTAATTGGTTACAGCCCTGCAACTTAGCAACGGTAAGGATTCGTGTGCCCCCTTTATAGTGCTTAATAATTGTAAGCCTTTGCTTTTGCTTCACCCTTTAGCATCATTGCAGGTTTTGAGACCCATAGCGAATACATATTGTTCAATAAATACAGTATTGCATCACACT
Organism: Urocampus carinirostris; assembly: GCF_059441175.1. Lineage (NCBI taxonomy): Eukaryota > Metazoa > Chordata > Actinopteri > Syngnathiformes > Syngnathidae > Urocampus > Urocampus carinirostris. The sequence continues at coordinate 7,506,864 of NC_142360.1, forward strand.
AACTTGAAAAATGTGTATGAAGCGCTCAATATATTTAACTGAGAGTGAGGCCTTTTCATAATGGTGTGAGGCATACTACTGTAATGGCCAACCGTCATTTTATATGACATTGACCAATAGCAGACAGGCATCTTAGAGAAGTAACTGGTCATATGCACAAACACTGAAATCATTCCACACTCAAATTGATTAACTAAACCCCAAATCATTGACTAACAGCGGGAATTTATTGACCCTTTGCATACACTTGACCTAACTGCGTGACGACACCATGACGGACGGCAGTAAACCGTAGTAAACAGTGGGCAAGGCCAGTAAACAGTTGACAACACCACCAAAAAAAAAAGATATACTGTTCAACACCATTGGCAATGAATAGTCATATGAATATAGTGCAGCTGTCGGTTGAGGTGGCTCACCTTGTCGGAAAGCAAAAACAGCGCTATTTAGAGTAATTGAGGATCGACCCATACCTTCATCCTCCTGACTTATTTACAGATCTAACCAAATTGTCCTGACTTCAGTCCATACGATCTGTACCACTATATTGAAAATGGAGTGTCCCCATACACCAGTGCTGATCTAATGGCTTATAAAAGTCTGGATGCTTACCCGTTCTTCCTAGCTCGAAACTGTTGTGCCGAAAAATGCACCCCTGCTGCGAAATGGCCCTCCTCGCACAAACCTTACTAAAACGAATTCGTATCTAAATTTTGGGGAAATGTAAATAGAACAGTAAAGCACGGGTCATTTGCACCTAGTTTAGAAATCACTTTTGAGCATGTTGAAAATATTTGTTTTGGTGAAATGACAATTGTCTTCTGATTGTCAGTCTCTCAATTTAGCTATAGATAATATGCCAGTTCAGTTCGGCGGAATAAGCTTCATGTGGTAGAGCATAAACAGTTGTCAATACACGTGATATTAGAAAGATTACTGTTTTGAATCGCTGGTCAATCGCAATAAAAGCAGCTCATTTACGTAGTAAGAAATGGCAACAGTAGGACACTAGCATAGCTAGTTAGCACTAGTTAACTTATTTCACATGACTCAAACTTAATTAACATAACACTCCACCGCGGCTGCATCGGCTCGCTACAAGGTGTATCGACATTTCGTTCTTACAAAGAATGACAATACAAAGGAAATTATTATTATTATTATTAAATACATCAAACGTACCTTATGAAAAAATTCTGGAATACTTGAGGGCTGCCGGTGTAGTGCCTCTGCACTCTTCATTTATTGCACACGAACACCGCCGTCTTCTGTCTTCGTCAAAAAAGGATGACATTCCAAATTGGGCTTAGAACCTTGCTGGTTAGCACGGCCCACCGCACAGCAATAAATAACTACAGTAAAAAGTTGTGGCTAAAGTCTTTTGTTGTGGTTATTGATATTTGGTTCAACTCAAATGCTCAATTAAGTGCGGTTTGCTAAGGTGCTTCTTGCCGTCCATCATGGCTCTCATTCTGCCAGCGAAGGCAACATGACGTCACGTGCATGAGGTTAATGTACAAAGGAAATTATTATTATTATTATTATTATTAATACAAACATTTTTACACTTGAGGTAAAGTATCTGCAATCGGATGTTTCGGAGATGCCATTGAGTTAATAGGGCGCAATTTCCCTCGGCTTACGTCATGGTATTCCGATCAATTTTCCCCAAGTACATGTCACGTCTGTGTTCCTCGCGGCCGCTGATCGTGGAAAGCGAATCCCTGACATCAATTGTGGCTTTGCGCAATGTGACACGTGCGTGTCTTGTGGAAACAAAGTGACGAGGGGGATTGTTGTGACGCCTTGACGGGTGGACGTGGTCGGAAAATACGGAGCTGACTTTGCTTCCCGGTGCTAAATGTGACGGCAGTGTGACTGGAGGGGGGAACTTGTGGAGAAATACACACTCACATATAAAACCTCCCCATCGAGTCGACCCAAACGAGGTAAAGGTCATCTCAGTTGCAGGCCATGCACGACAGTCATCCTCCCGGGGTTTCTGTGAATAGGACGGAGGCAGGGAAGTTAATGCGGACACAATGACTAGATTACGTACGTGGAAAACAAAATCCAGTCGAGAGGTTTTCCCTCGACAGGCTTTGACCTCATGACAATATAGTGAGGATGAAAAAAATCATAGAACTGAGGAATCTGTCGAGACTCTAACCATTAAAAGAAAATAAGACGGAAATCAGTGATGTTCAGTTGTGCGTGGTGAGTGCTAATGAAGGACAAAGCAAGCTTTATTTGTCTGAGCTGCTAACACCAACGACAGCGGCTAGCCATAGCCTGCCGCCAAGTGGTTAACATGAGTGGCTAGAGAAAGAAACAGTGGGAAAATCTGGAAGACACCTAAAGTTAAGTCACATTTATTTGTATAGCCCAGATCACAAGATGTCTCAAAGGATTGCACAGGTTACAATGACACCATCCCCTGATCTGAACCAACATGCGGGCAAGGAAAAACTCAAAACCTCAGCACGAGGAAAATGAGAAAACTTGAGAAGGGGCCTCGCAAGTGGTAATCCCCCTTCCAGGATGACCAGGGTGCAATAGATTTTGCATTAGGTAACAGTACACAAAACATACTGAACATCCATAAAACATAGGTAATATGTAGAAATTTGTCCAAAAAGTCCATGACAGTAACGACACAGCTTCTCATCTCTGCCAGCTGGTTGATTCAGACGTCGACATGCTTCAGGTCCAGACATCGGTCCTTCTCCTGCATATCACCCAGGCAGTCGGAAAGGACAGGACAAGAAAAATATGAGGTCGGCATCAATCATAAGCTTTAGAATAGAGGTGGGTCTTAGGTCTGGATTGAAAAACTTCTACTGAAGTTGCAGATCTTATCTCCGGAGCCAGATGGAGAATGCAGACTTCTTCTTGGCTCTTGGAGTCACTAGGAGACCGGCATTTTCAGAGTGGAGGAACATAGGGGGATATCAAATCGGAGAGATAAGAGGGCGCAAGTCCATGAGGACGTTTGTGAGTTAGTAGGAGAACCTTAAAGTCACATCTTAAGCGGACTGGGAGCCAGTGCAAATTAGCTAATATAGGAGTAATATGCTCAAACTTCCTTGTCTTACTCGAAAGTCTCGCTGCCGCATTTTGAACAAGCTGCAAACTTTTGATGCTAGACATTGGGAGACCAGAAAGCAATACATTAAAGTTATCAAGCCAAGAAGTAATAGACGCGTGAATTATAATCTCAGCACCTGAATCATAGGACCCTGTAACCATCATCTGTGGAAAGCAAGTGACACTAGAGGGCGAACAAGGAGCAGATAACCATAAGGGCTACGGTCAAAGCGTAGCCTGGAGCCAAGTGGCGAACATTGTGTCTAGAGAAGGAAACAGTGAAAAAAAACCCCTCCAGATTCCTGAATCATGGGAAATGGCGCCGTTCAGCTGTGCCTTATGCTTTGGAAAATTCGGTACATGCTAACAATTGATTTGAATCTTTATTACCAATATGGAAATCAGTTCAGGGTGTCCCTCGCCCACTGCCCGAAGAAAGCTGGGATGGGCTCCAGTACCCCCGCGACCCTACTGAGGATAAGCGGTGCAGATAATGAATGAATGAATGAATGAATGTCATTTTCCTGTCTCGGTAGCTATGACACCACTAAACAATGATTACTGTATCAAAGAAGCATTTCATTGTAATGATGTATTTCAATTTTTTTTACCGTATATTACGGCCGTTGGATTATAAGACCCACCTGCGGATTCCTGGCAGATTTTTACTTTTCAGGGGCACCTTATATTCTGCAAAATACGGTACATTTAATTTCCGTTCGGACGTGTCACTCTTCTCATATTTCAAGTTAAGGGGCCAATCATTGTTGGCATCAAAGACATCCCGGGAAGTAAGGACAAGACGAGAAGACTTAATGCTCATGTGAGAATCTTGTGATGGGACCTTTCCACGCACTCGCCTCGTTGACACTCATTTATATTTACAAATTGTTTCGAGGTTCAGAGTGCTCGTTAAATTTAGACGTGTCTTTGTTTGAGGGAAAGTCCCTAGGGCTTTTACATTCTCTCCTATCCACTCATAGGCCTAAATCAATTGAGACAAATTCCAGCTTGACTTCCACCAATGAAGGGAAGGAATGAGTGGAACTGCTCATGAATGTAAAACACAATTGGACAAACCCTCAGCAATTGTGAGAGTTGGAGCTGGGCTCTGCCACTTGTTAGCATGTAGCTGTGAGCAATAAGGAGTTGCCTTCAGGGACTGTCTAAAAATCACTGCAACAGTCATTTTACTGTGCAATACATTTTTGAATGGCCCATTCAATTTGAATAATTAATAGATCCGACAGGGAGCTCTAAGCCACGCCCACCAAGATTAGGGTATCCATGTATCACACACCGAGCAAATAGGGCAGCTGGAACAATTGTCGCTATCTCTGATAGCATGTATGTATCATTTCTTCCTTATTATGCAAACCTATCTCAAAAGACAGTAGAAAAGGGTCTCAATTGTGATATATAAAGTTAAATTCATGGCATCAAAGCGTCCAAACGCTACTAACCTTGTCATGTTGGCAATCTATGGCGAAATCGTCAGCTCCGTACTGTCTTCACATAGAATTTGATTCAGATTTATCAGCTCTAATAGACTCATACTTCAAATGTAATCTTGATAGTTTTTTCCTTATAGCAGACCCTAGATATGTCACCTCACTCTTGTTTCTTGGTGTATCTAATGAAAACTTTTCTTTCGGCTGTCTTTGCAAATAACTTAATAATTTCACAACCTATGACAGAACAACCCATTCCTGATTTTTTTAAGGCCGGTCCAGGTCTCTACTTCATGGTAATATACCAAATTAACAAGGGCTACATGTCATGCTTTGAGGCCGATAGGGAGCTGTGTTATAACCGAACAAACAGCAAGCGTAAACTTTACTGTAATGAAAATAAAACACTTACTGTAAAACAAATAACTTTGTTACGGTTACCATCAATCATCTTCACGTTGAGTGGAAGGTGAGGGCGACAGCATGCCTTTATCCACTTCAAACACTTCTCCAAATTAGTTTGTAGCTGAGAAAAGGGGACCAGCCTTACCCCTACCAATCGATCCGTATACCGCTGGTCAACGTGACAAGGTCCCCAGACACATCATGAACCCTTTTTTACACAAAACACTGACAAATGTTTCAGGTTACAAAGCTACTTCCAGAACAAAATACATTCATAAGTTGATGTTCCACTTTATAAGTGTGTGGATCACATGTGATACAAAGCTGGACGAATTCAATTTTACAATTAGTCGTTTGCATCTACCTGTTGGCATGACTTGTTAGTATGTAGCCTTTAGCACACTTGTCAACATGGCGCCGTTGGCATGTATTAATTAGCATAACTCGTTAGCATTTAGCCGTTAGCATGTAGCCGCAAGCCTGGCTGTTAGCACGTAGACGTTAGAATGACTCGTTGGCATGCACCTGTTAGCATGTAGCCGTAAGCATAACTCTTAGCATTTAGACATTAGCATGACTCGTAGCATGTAGCCATCAGGATGTAGCCATTAGCATGACTGGTAAGTATGTAAGAGCATGACTGGTTAACATGAAGTCTTTAGCATGTAGCCGTTAGCATGTATCCATTAGCAAATAGCTGTTAGCAAGTAGCCGTTAGCATGACTCCTTTGCATGTAGCCGTTAGCATAACTAGTTAGCATGTATACATTTGCATTACTGGTTAGCAAGCACAAAAGGGAATGCAAAGGACCAAAAGTATTTAAAAGTACTGAACAGAATTCATTAAAACTGAAAAGTACCTCTAAAACACTAAAAAGTACAAATGTACTGAAAATAGCTGGAATTACTCAAACAAATTTAAAAACTACTAAACTGTAATGTGAAGTACTACAAAGTAACGAAAAGCCCTCAAAGGGTACTAAACAAGATTAATGATAAGAACAGAAAAAAACTATAAATTACTAAAAAGCACTAAAAAAATAATAACAGCATTAATAAAGTACTAAATAATACAAAAATTAATGAATGAATGAAATGGGTTAACTTATTCTCATCATCTCATCAGCTGCACCGCTTATTCTCAGTAGGGTCGCGGGGGTGCTGGAGCCCATCCCAGCAATCATCGGGCAGTGGGCAGGGGACACCCTGAACTGGTTGCCAGCCAATCGCAGGGCACACGGGGACAGACAACTCACTCGCTCAGTCCCACCTAGGGACAATTTGGACCAGCCAATTCACCTGAAATGCATGTCTTTGGAATGTGGGAGGTAACCGGAGTGCCCGGAGGAAACCCACGCAAGCACAGGTAGAACATAGAAACTCCGCACAGTAAGGCCGGGAGCTGGATTTGAACCCACGCAGGAGGTTCCCACGACCTCAGAACTGTGCCGCACACTCTTAACATATTGTGACAACGAAATTGCGCATGGCAATCCAGTTTCACATATTCACTGTGATAAAAAGTACTAAATACAAAAAAAAAGTGAATATTTAGAGAAGGTACTATAAACTACAACTACCAAAAGGTACTAAAAAGTACTTAATATGATTAATGATATGAACTGAAAAGTACTATAAATTACAAATAAATACTGAGGAATTCTATAAAGTAATGAACAAATACAAAAAGCACTAAAAACAACGAAAATACTAAAAAGTACTAAACAGAATTCTTCATTATGACTGAAAAGTTATATGAATAACTGAAAAGTACTTAGAAGTACTAAAAGGCATTAAATAATTACTAAAGAGTAATTAAAAGTGAGAGACAGAACTGGAGATGTCGTGGAACTGAGCAAGCGTGTTGATAAGAGAGTACTCGGTTGGTTTGGACACATGGAGAGGATGGATGAGGAGCAAATGTTGAAGAGGATCTACAGAGCAGAAGTCAATGGAAGGAGACCAAGAGGAAGGTTGCGATTGACGTGGATGGATGGTGTTATGAGTGCACTGCAGGAAGGAGGACTAAATATAATGGAAGCTAGAGAGAAAGGAGTGGAGAGGTGTTATGAAAGGATAGTGGGATTGTGGACGCGTTCTTAAGGACGGGCTGGGCACGCGTATGATGCGGCAGGGGTAAACCAGAGAAAGCTGTCGGGCCGTGCTGTTGAACAAAAGAGTGTGTTGTGTCACCCTGACCCGAGTGACATGGCTGCTTTCTGGTGTCCCGTTTCATCTGGAGGGACGAAAGCATGACCAACTTAGGTGCCTAACTTGTTTGGGTGTTTGGGCAATTGGGTTGGCCATGGTCCAAAAAAATTTGTGTGTGATTTTTCGCTATTTTTTTCCCCCCTTTATTTTCTTTCTTATTGTATGTGTTTGTCTTGCTGTCGGTCAACCCTCTTGAGGGATATGACCAAGGTAGATAGAGAGAAAATTACAGCAAGTGGTGAACAAGTACAAAAAGTACTAGAAATTATCAAACGAGTACCTCAGCAAATTACTCCAATTGCAATTCCTCCTATTGAATAATAAATAACCTTACAAACACAATGCAGCACCTATTTACTCACAGTAAGACAGCATATGAAGAAAAAAACAAAGATACCAAATAAACAACACAAACACTTCTTTCAGCATCCTTTTTGTTTTTTTCCCCACATGCAGTAAATTTAGTGTCGCTTATCATTCTTAAAAGAATATTTACTCAAAAAAATCCAGTAAAAGTGTTATACAGCGCATAAATTGACCATTTTACTTCTTGTTTATCCATTCGCATTTGGCTCACCCAATATTGATTTTAGCGCGCGTTACTGTCACTCCGTGGCCAAAGTTGTGTATTGCAGTTTGTTACGACAAACACTACTCGTGTTGAAATTATTGTTTTTTTTTTACTCAATTGTTTTCGGACTAAGAAAGGAAAATACAAGTACTAAAACAAAAGTAATAGTTAGAACTTACTGTATTTTCCGGACTACAAGGCGCACCCAAATTGTCCAGAAAGTGCGCATTATAATCTGGTGAGCCTTATTACACTGGAATACACAGTGAATACAATTGGAAATGTATAGTTACACTAAAGTGAATATAGTGAACTATTCTGCCTTTGAGAAACATATAGATTGGTCTTTCAGTATCCTCTCTTAGTTGACATGTTAACGTTAAGCATATGTATTACATTTAGACCAATATGAAAGGGGTTCTTATAATATCCAAAATGAAACAGTAGCAATTTGTCACAGTTCTGCACCTGAAGTCCCTTTCCTTCTCCAAGAGATGGCAACATTGCCCTGTTTTCCAGTCTCCATCTCCACTCCCCAGCTCAGGTGTTCCCAATCTTTAGCTATAAATCCTTCGGTCTCCTACTCTATTTTGTTGTGTCGTCAATGTACTCTTCTCAACATTATCCCTCTCCAAGATGACAAGTACTTCATCCCAAAACATTATTTTTCAGGTATTCTCGTCAAGATATTCCTGAAATCATTTTCTCAAGACTTTTGCCCCCGGGAAAACCTCGTCATCTTTTTCTTCCAAGATTTCTTTACTCGGCAGTCCTGGCTCCGCTTTTCCCTGTCAGAAATGATTCTCATTTTGTTGGGCTTTAAATGCATCTTTGTTTTTTTGACTCCTCGTGTCCTGTGTTTGGGTCTGTCTCACAATACGTGACAGTAGGTTTTTGGTCATCATCAAATTTCCAGGGCTCTGTTATTTATTTAAGAGCTTTTCATCCAAGAGTTTGTACTTTTTAAATTGTGTATGTTTGATCAAATACATGTAAACAATATTTTGTTAACAATCATTTGAGGCCGTGTGAGGTCACTGTTCTGCCTTTAAGAAACATATAAAGTGGTGGTCTTGAAGAGCCCTCTTTTGGTTTACATGTCATGATTACTGATGTGACTCAGCTGTGCCCGCTCCTTTGGTGCCAACTGCCGCGGGCTCTGATTGGCTCCCGATCAGTACTTGTACCCAGTCCTGTCTGTCCCCTTTTCTCAGTCCGTCTGTGAACTTCAGTTAACACTAGGCAAGCCTTTTTTAACCCTGACTCCCACTTGTCCCGTTTTTTGCTCCCGTCTGTCCCCCGGCTTCGACCCGTTTTTGATCCTGACCACGTCTGCTCTGCCGTCCCAGCTTTCGACCTCCTTTGGTCCCCAACTAAGTCTTCTCTCCTATTCTGGCTTATGACTCGCTTCCGACTCCGACCATGTTTTTGCTCTCATGTCCCGGCTACCTACCCGCTTTTTCTGTCCCTGACACCGCCATCGCTAACCGCGGAGGATCCACTTCCGTGTTCATAGCACAATCAGAGTAGCAGAGTGACCTGCTTCCCGTGTCCAGCGAACAACGGATCGTGGGCGCAACCCTTTCTCTTTCTTCCAATAAAACTTGTGAGAAACTCAACGCAAGTGGGTCCTGCCTTCGTTCTGGTCTTGACATTGAATCTTAATTTTTTGTTGCTACAAGGAAAAAATAAACACAGATCTTCGACGACAGCACATACGCCGAGTTTCGAATGCTCCTTGCAAATCCTATTTTAGTTGTGCACTTTGTTCACTAGCTGTTTGATTGGCAAAGTAACCATTTTGAGTAGTGGTGGAACTAAATGTTATAATGTTCATTTGAAATCCATCCATCCATCCATTATCTGCACCGCTTATCCTCAGCAAGGTCGCGGGGGTGCTGGAGCCCATCCCAGCTATCTCTGGGCAGTGGGCAGGAGACACCCTGAACTGGTTGCCAGCCAAACGCAGGGCACACAGGGACAGACAACTCGCCCGCTCATTCCCACCTAGGGACAATTTGGACTGGCCAATTCACCTGAAATGCATGTTTTTGGAACGTGGGAGGAAACCGGAGTACCAGGAAAACCCACACAAGCACGGGGAGAACATACAAACTCCGCACAGGAAGTCTGGTAGCTGGATTTGAACCCATGACCTCAGAACTGCGGCGCACACTCGCTAACCACTGCGTCGCTGTGCTGCCCATTCATTTGAAATCAATTATTTCTATTTATTTTTCATGTGACTCTAGCTCCTGTTGTCATAATTCACGTGTTCCTTAACCGGAATGGTCTTACTGTGTTAGGTCTTGGGTAAGTACAGCCTGTTGGCACTGAACCCTTTCCAGGCTAGTTTATTGGGTAGGGGTTTGCTTCCCCACATGAAACAATACTGGCTTCCATAGTTACCAGTAACAGAAGAAGCCTCCTGATTTGAATCAGATACAGCACATTCAACATCTGGTCGCTGTTTTTCGTTATAAAGCGTCATTTCGTTCTTCGGAGATGTCATGCTGAAATCTGCGTGTGACAACACTGTTGGTTGGTTGGGGGAGGCACGGCGGCTAAATGGTTAGCGCGTTGCGGCACAGTTCTGAGGTCCTGGTCAAATCCTGCTACCAGCTTTCCTGTGCGGAGTTTACATGATCTCCCTGTGCTTACGTGGGTTTCCTATGGGCACTTTGGTTTCCTCCCACATTCCAAAAACTTGCATGTCAGGTTAAATTGGCCAGTCCAAATTGTCCCTAGGTGGGAATGAGCGAGTGAGCTGTCTGTCTCTGTGTGCCCTGCGACTGGTTTGCAACCAGTTCAGGGTGTCCCCTGCCCATTGCCCGGAGATAGCTGGGATGGGCTCCTGCACACCCGCGACCCCACTGAGGACAAGCGGTGCAGATACTGGATGGATGGTTGGTTGGTTGGATCCTACAACCTGTGTGGTTGAGGCACCTTTTACTGTGGCGTACAGCCTGGTGGCGCCAATCCCACTCCAACATATGTTCTCGACTAGGTCTCGAAACAGGGACCTTACCCGCATCAGACGAATGTGCTAGCCACTGCACTACAGATACCAGATCCATAACCAATGGGAACAAAAAACTACAGTATTTCGTTCCGGAATCGTACAATACACATTGTATTATTTGTGGCTTTCATATTATTGATGAAAAACACACTTTGTTACGTCCTTTGCTTTTGTAACATAGTAAAGAATATTTTTCCTATAAAAAACTTATTACCAAATTATTGATGTATTTTAATCAATAAATGCCAAAAATTGATGGAACAAAATAAAATCGTTCCATCAAAAATAAAAAAAATAAAAAATTAAATAACTTAAATCAATAATTCAATAAAATGGTTCCATTAAAAATAAATAACAAAATACACATTAATATCTCTATATATATCCATATATATCTAAATGGATGTGAAATGAAAACGTACTCATTGAGCGACTGTCCAACAACACAATAACGAAAATTCTAAAATATAAAAGTAAAACATTGGAAAAGCAAGGGAAAATTAGTTAAATTAAAAAATATTGGGCAACTTTATCTGACAATAGGACTAGTATGCTCTAGTTTTGTCTTATGTAGTTCAGTGCACCTTGTATATCAAAAATATATCACAAAAGACATTTTTTGTGAGGGTGTATATTATAATCCTGTGAGGCACGTAGTGCAGAAAATACAGTAATACTATTATTAATTCCGACCAATTGGATTATGTTTTTCCCCTCATTCTTCATCTGGATCATGATTGTTTCCCCCTCCCGGTTTTGGTCCAGTGAAAACCTTTTTTTCTGCGGTGGTCCTGCTTTGTGCAGGACCCCTTAGACCCCGACAAAACCCAAGCAGGGGAGTCAGACAGGCAAGCAGGTGAGTCAGACCGACAGATGGGTACGGAAGGTCGGCCGACAGGCGCGGCGTTGAGGCTGACAGGCGCGGCATTGAGGCCGACAGAACCCTCGGACAGCTCGGCGCCAAATCTTCCCGGGAACCCAATTCGAGGCACAGCAATGGCCACGACGGGCGGGGCCGTTGTTCGAGTGGGCAGGGAAGGTGACGTTGCGGCCAGAGAAGGAGCCGCGGAAGGCGGGGCCGTTGCCGATAGGAGCTCATTCAGCTGACGCGACAGGGACTCAGACCGCTGAGCTAATTACTCCATCTGGCGTTGTATGCGTTGAGCTTGCTCGACCTGCAGCTGAAGGGCGGCAACCTCACAGGGCGATCGACAAACGGCGTCCTCCAGCTTTCCCCAAATTATGTTGGGATCGTTCGCTGAATTCACATCGTCGGGCCAGATCATTCTGTCACGAAACGGGCCAGGGAGCAGGAAGTCGGAACTCATTTGCCTGGACCAGCTGTCACTTTAATTGAGAAAGTAAAGTTGTCAAACACACAAACGGACCAAAAACAAAACAAAGCAAGTTCAAAGGCAGGCAAAATTACATTCTAGGCATTACTCAGATCAAACAGGCATAAACAGGTTTTCAACAAGGTTAAGCAATGATCTGGCAAAGGGCAGTTCCAAAAGGCACGTTTAAGTACCCACAGGAGTAATCAGTCCAATGCGTCTCAGCCGGTGTCAAGGGGCGGGGCCAGCTGGGCACCATGACAACCGTGCAGGACATGACAACTTGTAGATCTATAGTACTGAAAAGTACAAAATAGTCCTTTTAACACACACACACACACACACACACACACACACACACACACACACACACACACACACACACACACACACACACACACACACACAAAAGCACTTAAAAAAATGGGAAGTGATAAAAAGTACTAGAAAATAGAAAAAAAATGTTAAAAATATTTTTATAAAGTACTAATCAGTAATGAAAATTACTTTAAAAAGTCCTATTAAGTTCTGTACCCAAAAAGCATAAAAAGAACTGAAAATAATAAAAAGTACTACAAAGTACTGGAAAGTACAAAAGTACTTGTGCGAGCTGTGCGCAATTGCGCACAAGCGCAGCTTTGAGGGAACACTGACCGAGATGTACTAAAACGTATTTCATAAAGTACTAAACCGTAAGGAAAAGTACACAAAAGTACTAGAAAAGAAAATAAACACTAAAGTATTTCAATCCCAAAATCTACCAAATATATAGAAATGAACGACAAAAAGAAGAAGAAAGTACCAAAAAGAATTACTGAATAGTACTAAACCATAATGAAAAGTACTAAAAGTAAAAAAAAAACTTAGCAAATCCCAAAAATTATTTTTTAAGGTAAAAAGCGAACTACATAACCTAAAATGAAATAAACATTAAAAAAGCCCAATATTGAAAAGTGCACAGAAATACTAAAAAACTACAAACAGAGTTAGAATGTACTATCTGGTAATGAGATGTACTTAAAAGTTACCGAAAAAACGCACAGAAAAGCAGTAAAACGTACTAAATAGTAATGAAAAAATAAAAGGATCGAAAAGAATGTCCTTTTCCTGAAGTATTCACTTCCTTATTGTGAAAGGCTTCTGAAACTACTATACTGTAGTCCATTGCCAGGAATGTTGTCTGAATTTTTGAAGAATAAAAACATTGTAACTAACTACAGTATTTGATTTGGGGTGTGCTGCCCACCGTAGCTCTAAATCATAACACCTCCTTGGTGGAGGTCTTAGCTTGTTGACTGTCGAGTGACTCATAATAACCTCCGGACAAACATTGACCCAAAATGTGTCACGGAGCCGTGACAGAATGTCTGGTGAGTTTATAACCCGTCCTCCTCGTAGCCCACTCCCACTCCATCAGGAGGACCTCGCACAAGTTACAAGAACCGAACCAGAAATGGAGAAATTGGCCTTCTTGGTGTTTTGTTTAATGGATCTTGCGTTGTTGCACGCTCGACCCAGTCTATGGAAGCACCGGTACCAGTGGGAGAACAACGGACAGGTCTTCAGCTTATTAAGCACGGGGACTCAGTACCGACCTCCTGCCAGGTCCACAAGTCGAACCCGGCTGCTGCTGACTACCATGAACAGAGATCCTCTTTTAAGAAGAACATCGGGGGATCCAGGTCAAGTCACCACTCCTGATCAGGGTCGAGGCAACGCTACCGATCTGGTTCGAGTAAACAATCTGAATCAAGTCAACGCTCTGGAACCGGGTCAAGTCAACGGTCGAAATCTGGTTCGAGTCAACAATCCGGGGCAAGTCACTGCTCCCAATCAGGGTCGAGTCACTGTTCCTGATCAGGGTCGAGTCAACGCTACCAATCTGGTTCGGGTTAAACACCCGGGGCAAGTCAACCCTCCTGATCAGGGTAGAGTCAACAATCCGAGTCGAGTGAACACTCGCAGGCCGGGTCTAGTCACCGCTTCTGATCAGGGTCGGGCCAACACTACTGAGCTCGTTCGAGTTAACAATCCAATTCAGGTCAACGCTCCCGAACCGGGTCGAATCAATGCTCTTAATCAGGGTCGAGTCAATGCTACCAATCCAGGTCTGAATTTAGTTCTAAGGGACCAAGCGTGGTCTCCCAAAAACACAGCTACTTTTACCGATCAGGAGTTCTCTGGAGATGGACCGAGCTCCTCTTCAGACTTAACGAATGGATCCAGACCAGTGAACCCAACGCCGCGCTCCAACCATGTGACACAAATTCCAAACGCCAGACCTGAAACCGAAACAACAGCAGCCCCGGCGAATCTTTACAGAAACGTAGTGGAGGTCCATTATACCCAACAGAGGACTGAATCAATACGGACTCCGACGAACACTACCACGCCACGGCGGGATACAACCAGAAACCAGGACAGGAATTCAGTTTTTTATAACGTTTACCCTCCGGACAGAAGGAACAGGTTGCCTGGGAGACTGGTTATTCCAGGACCGGGTCATGGTACCAACTTCTTCCATAACGGTACGACAATCTTTTCTGACGCACTGAGCCACTGAGATGGTCAAACTTTGAAACAAAATCGATCCGTTTATTATTGGTCTTTTTTTGGCCTGTATTTAGACCCTAAAATCATTGATATAAAGCTTTTGTTTTTCTTGTCTTCTGAAGGTCTCCCTGACTTGATTCCTGACCCGTACTACATCCAAGCTGCATCTTACATCCAACGAGTGCAGATGTTTGCACTCCGCTGTGCTGCCGAGGAGAACTGCCTGTCCAGGTGCACTTCTTTTTACCTTTAAGTGAAAATCTGAAGCATTATCTCTGAGTTAAAGCATTAGAGTATTTTTAACTCGGGTAAAGACAGCTTTGAACCTTTAACTCGATAGTTCAAGCTGCTCTGAAGCTTCCACTTGATAATTAAAGCTTTGAATGAAAATTTAAAGCTGCTTTGAAGCATTAAATCTTAGTTAATGCTTTGGATCGGTTTTGAGTCGAGAGTCAAAGGCAACTTTAAACCTTTTATTAATCGTTGAAACTTCTCTGGAGTTTTCACTTGAGAATTAAATTTTTTAAAGTTTCAAATCGAGAGATGATGCTGTTTTAAAGCATTAACTTTGAGTTAATACTTCAAGTTTAAGATTTTAAGGTGCCTTGTTCTTGAACTGATGACCTATCCATCTATCCATGATCTGCACCGCTTTATACTCAGTAGGGTCGCGGGGGTGCTGGAGCCCATCCCAGCTATCTCCGGGCAGTGGGCAGGGGACACCCTGAACTGGTTGCCAGCCAGTCGCAGGGCCCACTGAGACAGACAACTCACTCGCTCATTCAGACCTAGGGACAATTTGGACCGACCAATTAGCCTGACATGCATGTATTTGGAATGTGGGAGGAAACCGGAGTGCCCGGAGGAAACTCACGCAAGCACGGGAAAAACATGCAAACTTCGCACAGGAGGGTTCGATCCCATGACCTCAGAACTATGCCACCGTGCCGCTACTGATGACTCAAAGCAGCTTTAAAAATTAAACTTTACAATGTAAAGGAGATTTTAACCTTCACCTTTATAATCAAATCGATTTAAAGATTTAAGTAGAAAAGTTAAAGCCGATTTGAAGCATTTAAATTGAGTTAATGCTTTTAATGTGTTTTCACCGAAGAGTTAAAGCAGCTTTAATTTTTTAAACTGGAGAATTAAAGTGGCTCTAAAGCTTTGGATTGAGAATTAATCAAAACAGAGACATTTCTGTAATAGTGTTTTAACTCAAAGGTTAAAGGCACTACTAACCTTTAACTGCAGAATTTAAGCAGCTTAAAGTAAGAACGCTAAGTCAAAACTTTGAATAGATTTTTTGTGTGCAAATATTTTGTTGTTCCTTTTTATTAACTAGTGGTTGATGCTGTTTTTTGTGCTGTGCCTGAATAAACTCCGTTCATTTATTCATTCATGTTTCAACTCATGACTTGAAGCAGCATCAAACCTTTACCTCGAGAGTGAAAACAGCTTAAAATCTGTAACTACTCACTTAAACTGTTTTATCAATTGTGATGTAAAAAAATGAAGAAAACATGCTGTTCCCCTTGAGTTGCATCACTTTATGACACATGCTGGCCCGTTGCCCACTCAGAAGTCGAGCAGCACTCCAGTTGAACTACGGCAAAGCTCAGTTTGCCAAGTAAAACAAACCGGATTACCGCAGCCAAGAGAACCACGATGAATTGGACATGACATCTGCGGGATCGAAGTTGACTCATTCCTAACCTCTTACAGCAGCAACATGTGCATGATACCGCATTTAATGACGTGCAGGTCTGCGTACCATCCAAGTGTGAGCGACCTGGATTACAGAGTTCTTCTGAGGTTCCCGCAACGTGTGAAAAACCAAGGAACGGTTGACTTCCTTCCCAAGAAGCCCAGGCATGAATGGGAATGGCACAGCTGCCACCGGTGAGCTCATTTGTTGAAATGTTGTTATCTTGGGGGGGGCGGGTATCCTAGAGACGTGTTGGGGTAGAATAAGGGCTTGGACACGATGAGTAACCGAAATAGGGGCCTACAGACGGCAAATTGCCATAACAGGGAGTATAGAGACAGAAGGCCGTCGGAACAATGGTCTGAAGACAGCGTGGGGCTAGAACAGAGGCCGGGCGAATTGTGGGGCCAGAACACAGGGCTGAGGATGGCAAGTCAATTAAATAAGAGGCTGGAGATTGGACAGGGACAGAACAAGGGCCTAGAGATGGGGTGTTGCCAGAACGAGGGGGGCTTGAGATGGTATGTCGCTGAAATGAGGGCTCTGGAAATGGCGAGTTGCCAGAACAGAGGGCCTACAGATGGCAATTTGCAAGAATAGGGGCCTGGAGATATTGTGGGGCAACAACAGAGGCCTGGGGTAAGCGTGATCCGAAAGCAAGGGTTTGGAGCTGGTGAAAAGCTGAAACAGAGGCCTTAAGATGGCACAGGGATAGAAAATGGGCCTAAAAATGGCACAGGGCCTAGAGAAAGCATAAGGGGTAGAATAGGGGCCTGGAGACAACACACAGGCGGAACACGGGCCATGGGGAAAGCGAGTCGTCAAAACATGGACGCGGAGACGTTGAGTCACATGATCAGATGGCTTAGAGACATCGAATCATGGATCAGAGGGCTGGGGACGGTGAGGGGACGGAACAGTGGCCTGGAGATGGCACGTGGCAAGAACAATGGCCTGGAGAGGGCACAGGGACCAAACAGGTCCCCGGAGACAGCGCGGGGACCAAACAGGGGCCTGGAGCCCGTTTAGGGATGGAACAGGGGCCTGGAGATTCTGTCGATCCGGGCCATATTTATTTTTAACTTTATATTACTCTCTTTGATTGTCCTTATTGACGATTTTCTTATGAAATTAACTTCCATTGTTTAATTATTCCTGCAGGCACTACCACAGCATGGAAGCATTCAGTAACTACGACCTCCTCGATCCCTCCACTGGGCGCAAAGTGGCCGAGGGTCACAAGGCCAGTTTTTGCTTGGAGGACACATCATGCGACCGCGGCGTACGGAGACGCTTTGCTTGCACTGCTCACACGCAGGTATAAGAAACACGTCAGAAACGATCACGCACAAACCCAAGCAATATGCCGATTTTTGTCCTTCATTTCCCCGTCAGGGGCTAAGTCCCAGTTGCTATGACACATACCACGCCAATATCGACTGCCAATGGATTGACATCACAGATGTCCCGCCGGGCAACTACACGCTCCAGGTAGAACAAATAAAACAGGTTGCCTAAAGCTTCGCCTACTTTAACGGATTTCAAACGACTACCACAGGTGACGGTAAACCCATATAAAAATGTGGAGGAGTCGGATTTCTCCAACAACGTGGCCAAGTGCGAGATCCGCTACACGGGAAGCTTCGTGCAAGCGACCAACTGCAGGATCACAAAGTAAGGGGAAGGCTTAAAGCCCCAGTGGTATTATATCGTGACGCCTATTTGTGTGAAAATAATTTTATTTAGATAAAATAGTTTTGATGAAAACACATGAACATCTCACACAGCATTTTGTTTTGAAGACTCATACGTTTAGAAATTTGTAATTATATGATACAACTTCAACACAGCTGGTAGCCAAGTCCTGTCATTCCAGCATCTTTTTTCCCCACACTTTTTCCTTCTCCAGCCACTCATTTTAGCCACTTTGCTGTAGTTTATGGCTTGCTGCTAGCCGTTATTGTTGTGAGCTGCTCCATATAAATAAAGCTTGCTTCCTCTTAAAGTTTTGCCGAGTCACTTGATTCAGGCATCTTTGACTTTTTTCCATGGTTTCCCTCCCTAGCAAAGGCTTGTCGCTTGACGCTATTGTTGGCTACTCTGTGTAAATAAATAATTCTTCGTCCTTTGGTGTCACCCGCCTTCCACAGATACTATTGCAACTAAACGTTGCTGACATATGTAATTCCGGCACCTTCCACTCTTTTTTACTATTTTCTTCTCTAGCCATTTGCATTAATCACTAGGCTACAGGCTATGACCTCCCGCTAAAGTTATAGTTAGCTACTTTGTATAAAGCCTTGGTTCTAGAAATATTAAGTCGTTTAATGGCCTTTCATTGGCTTCTCCGCCTGGCAGCTAAAGTTAGCAATTTACACCAGTTCAAATCATGTTTCGGGATTATATTTGTGATGACGAGTTTGCAAATTATCAATGTTAATTTTTTTTACAGGAGCTGACCTGGGCAACGTTCAATAGTCCTGCTGCTGAAGTTCTTTGAGCACTACAATGTAGCTATTGTCAATGTTTTGACATTTTAAATTATTGTTTTTTATAATGATGCTTAGTTTTGCTTTATGTGGTGAAACAAAAAAATAATGTGATTTTATTTTGAATGGGAAAGAATGGAATGTGTTGTTTACCAGTTTGTGTATGAAAAAAGTATTTGCATGTATTATTTAAAAAGTCTTTTTTTTAACCCAGATAAATGTATTTATAGAGGTGCATTTAATGTATGAGCTGTTGTTATTTAATAAAACTTTTGAAAAGGGTGTAATTTTCTGTGGTCTTTCTCTTATGTATGAACAAAACATGATTGGTTCAAAGGGAAAATAAGATGGTATTATGCCCATGTTTCTTTTTGTTTAAAAAAAGAAAAAAGTGCAAGCAAAGCGCCGCCTTCAATTTCTTTGGCTTAACTTACAAGCTAGAATTTTCCAATATCAGTCTTTAAGTATGAAAATAATTTAATATTGGTGCTATTCTATACTATTATCTAGCTTGCTATGTCATTTTTTTAGAAAGAGAGGGTAGGCTTATTTTATCACTTTGCAATTAAGGCAATTAGGCCCTAAATTTTCTAGGGCCCCCATTAAATGTCCCCCCCCCAATGTATGTATGTACCGGTACGTACAATTGTCAGGACTTTCCCCCTCCATGGAGTATCAAACAAAAAAGACCAAATATTACTTGCATTATTGCCAACGTACGTACCCAACTCCACTCTTTTTTTTTTACTATAAAAATAAATTCTTATACCACTGGCAGTTTATTGCTAAATGTTTCTTGTTTTTTAAAAAATATGACGAAAACATCCTTGAATAAGCCAAATTGTCCCAACCAACAGTTTGTAAATATTTATCCATTTTGTGTGTATTTTCTTATTTAGCTATATTGAAAGAATTCAATTGTGTATAACTCATGTATAACGCGCATCGCTGATTCTTGGTTACAAAAATCGGTGTAACGTATGACTACGCATGTTAAGAGACAAACGTTGACAACGTGAACTATAAACACAATCCATCCATCCATCATCTGCATCGTTTATCCTCAGTAGGGTCACGGGGATGCTGGAGCCTATACCAGCCATCCTCAGGCAGTGGGCAGGGGACACCCTGAACTGGTTGCCAGCCAGTGGCAGGGCACACAGAGACAGACAACTCTCTTGCTCATTCAAACCTAGGGACAATTTGGACCGGCCAATTAACCTGACATGCATGTTTTTGGTATGTGGGTGGAAACCGGAGAGCCTGAAGTAAACTCACGTAAGCACGGGGAGAACATGCAAACTCCACACAGGAAGGTTTGCTCTCATGACCTCAGTACTGTGCCGCGGACGTGCTGCCTTCATCCCTAAACTATCCGTTTTAAATGCACAATCTTACATCCATCCATCCATTATCTGCACCGCTTATCCTCAATAGGGTCACGGGGGTCCTGGAGCCCATCCCAGCTATCTTTGGGCAGTGGGCAGGGGACACCCTGAACTGGTTGCCAGCCAGTTGCAGGGAACACAGAGACGGACAACTCACCCGCTCATTCACACCGAGGGACAATTTGGACCGGCCAATTAACCTGACATGCATGTTTTTGGAATGTGGAAGGAAACCGAAAAGCCTGGATTAAACCCACGCAAGCACGAAGAGAACATGCAAACTCCACACAGGAAAGTTCGATCTTATGACCTCAGAGCTTTGCCGCGGACGTGCTAGCTCCATCCCTAAACCATCCGTTTTAAATGCACAATCTTTCAATAATCTTAAAACTAAAAAACTGAAAATTAGCTGAATTACCTGCCAAGGGATAAGAATCTGATTTTTTTTACATGCAGGAAGTGTTATCCAGACCTCTTTCTCATCGTTTTTTCCCCCCTCACGTGAATGTTTGCAGAGGAGAGATCGTCATCTGCCCGAAGTACCATTCGGGGCCGAACGGAGCCGCCCGTCAGCATTCCTTCTCCACCCCAAATAGCAAGCAGGAGAGACATTTCACAGATCCGATGAAGCAATGCTGCCAAATACGTACAGTACGTCAGCATTCTGTTTTTAAGAGAAGAGGCTCCCAGTCAAACAATAAGCGACCCAACAGTGACGTGACAAGGTTGGAGGTATCAACTACAGGGGTGTCCAAACTTTTCAGAAAGCAAAAAATGTCTTCCTAGGGGTGGGGGCATGATAGAAAAAAAAGAGCAGGGAGAAAGCGGGCGAAGGTGGTGCAAGGTATCAAATGGAATGAACCATTTCAAGGCAGTGTAGTATTTCCAACGCTGCATTGTTCTCTGCTTATTTTTTTTCTTCCTTTTTTCATTTTCAAGCTAGCGTTTTTCATCATATTCAAGCTCATCCTGTCCTTTATCAAAGAAACAGGTTTTAAAAACGCAAATTTTTGGGGGTGCTTGGGTTGGATTTGTGGGCTGGTTATGCCCATTGTTTTGTGTATTTCTTCATAATTACTGTAAGTAAGGGACTTCCACCTGAACATGGGGCTTTTTTACTGAAAAAAAAACTGCCAATACCCATGCTGGGGCCGGGTGGATGACCACACACATAGTTGACACGTACACAACAATGAAGCTGAGCTGATCATTTTTGATTGGATATAATTGAATAAGCGTCTGCTTCTTACTACCCCTTTTCGAACATGTTATGTTAACATTATTTTTGTTGTTGAGTCATTGTTTTTGTCCTGTTTTTATTTTATAATGTTCGAAATAAAGTTTCCATTCATTCAACTTTTCAATTGCAGCTTAAATGAAGACTAACATCTGTTGATGATAACAGAGTTATGGTATTGGCTGGTAAAATAGTCGTCCAATATAACCACAGTGTAACATGTTCTCAACGTAACACTAGCCGAGTGAAAGAGGAGCGTGGAGAGAGGCAAGAGCGGTGCCAGGAATCAAATGGACTCAACCATTTAAAGGCAGTTGCGTTGATAAAATGGTATCTAGCGGTGTTCATCATATTTAAGCCTATCTTATCCTTTATTAAGGAAAATACAACCTTAAAAATGTTATAACTATTGGGGGTGCTTGAGCACCCCACAAAACGTGCTAGTTACGCCCATGGTTCCAACCATGCCGTCGCAAGATTTTTCTTTCCTCTGGTGCTGGTGACGACTAATAAATATGTTATTGCTTACACAAAACCATGCAGACATGCTGACATTTCCGTCACACTTCCAGTGTGTGCTCAATGTCTGGGAAATGAACTCCATTGACCAAACTGCGTCTGCACGCATTTGCAGACCCCAAACCTTTTTTTTTTGTGTGTGTTTGCAGTCGAGAAACTACGCTGCTGGATGAACAAATAAGTTTCTTCCGGTAAGAGGAAACCACTGACATGTTATTCCCGGTTCAAAGATGTGTTTTTTATTTCTGTGAGGAAAAAACACAGGTGTACTCAAAAATTCCGCTCTATAAAAGGATTTTTATTCACCGTAGATCCTTTTTTTGAATATCCAAATGGATAAATTATGTATTCTCAATCTGAAAGTATTTTCCTCCACAAATTTATATAAAATAAGCAGGGGTGTCAAACTCATTTTAGCTTGGGGCCATTTGGTCGAAAAAAATTCTCATGGGGGACAGGCTATTAATGGCATTAAAAGTCTGCCTAAGCTGGAGGCTGGGGGTCTTTTAGGGGGATCACAATTAAATTATGACTCAGGGATGTAAAATCTGATTATTAAATGATAATTGAAGCATTTTTTATTTATTTACATTTTTTTTCTTTTACTAAGTTTGAATCCATTGTAGTGTTTAGAAATTTTACATTTATAAAAAAAATGGAAAACAGCAGTTGAATTCATTTCTTCTACATTTTTATTCAACTGGGGGAAACTCATTCAGACTGGTAAGTGACAAAACACAAATTTAAATGATTGATTTAATGATTTAAAAGTCTTTCTGATTTTTGTTTTTTTATTGAAAATATTTACCTGAATATGGGGACTTTACTTCAGATTTCCTATCTATTATAGAAAAGAGCTAAAGCTCCTTAAACGTCTGCAGAGATACCTAGGTGCTATATATTTTTTGAAATTTTGTATTTTTGGTATTGACTAAAATAGCACGTCTGTAATTTGTATTTTAAGTAAAATAACATTAGGATGGGTTTCTTCAATGTTCTCTGGTTGATTAATGGTAGTCAGCAAATACAGCTACAGTGAGTGCTTTGCGAGTGGCGCCGATTGATTGTGATATCCAGTAGACATATTTAGAACTACAGCAAATTTTTCTCTTGTGCTTCTCTCAGCAATATCTCCTGTGCCACATATAATCCATGTGGCAGGCAACATTTGGTCATTTTGACATAGGTGACATATAATAAAAAATATTCCCTCGTAAAAATGTTTTTATTCACTGTACTGCTGTATCCAAAGATAACAATAAAGGAAGCCGATTGTAATTTTTTGCCCATCTGTTTGTGACTCGATTATTGACAATAAATATGTAATCTTCAATAAAACACACTGAGTTCTAATACTTGGTAAATACAGATATTTGTTATTGTTTTTTTTAAAGTAATTGACCATTCAAATAACCATCGAAACGATAAACGTTAAAAAAAATCCCATTGTCACGATTCTGTCACTTGCCCGCTAATTGCCCTCACCTGCGCTCACTCTTTCAGCCCCAGCTGCCACTCGTTTCCTAATTAGCCCTCTCCCTATTTAAGCACATCATTCCCGTACACTCCTAGTCAGTCTCTCAGCGAATTTCAGCACATGCAAGGCAAGCACTTTCTGACTCTGGCTCCTGTTCTGTTCCTGATTCCGTCCCCTGTTTCCTACTCCGATCTCCAACCACGCTTCGTTCTCCTGTCCCAGCTACCCGACTTGTTCCGATCTCCGACCACGCTTGAATCTCCCATCCTAGCTACCCGACTTGTTCCGATCCATGATCACGCTATGTTCTGCCGTCCCTGCTGCCCGACCTGCTTTGTTCGCAAGGGCTTCCTGCTCCTCCTGCCCAGCGAGCACCAGATCCCTGTCTTTTCCCTTTCGTCGTGACTTCCCTGATTGCTTAATAAAGCATTGCGTGAAATGTTGCGTATTTGGGTCCACTGCTACGTCATGACACCCATTAAAGCAAACTATTTTAAAAAGATGACCTTTAAAAACATATTGACAACAAAACATAAGTATTCTGATTTTTCCGTACATATATTTATGACAAGGTTAATTCAAATGTTGAGTGTTATTATTTTCTGTGGTCATACAGAATATGTTTGATTGTATTTTTATTTGAATAAATGAACTTCAAGACTCAATCACGTCGAAACAAAGGAATTTTTAATGAATGTGTGTGCCTACCAGTATATTTATCACTGGATTATCTACTATAATCAATGTTTGGGAATGTGAGTGTGTTCTTGACTCTAGCAACCTCCCATTTGGGGGATATGGCTTTGTTTGTTCGTTTGTTAGGTACAGTAGGTAGGTAATATGTACGTATTTGCTTAAATAACACGGATGAGTTTTTTATAAAATGTCAAAGTGTCCTTGGGCAAGACACTGAACCCCTAATTCCTGCGATATGCAGGTAGTTGCCTTGCATGGCTGACTCTGCCATTGGTGTGTGAGTGTGTGTATGTGTGTGTGTGTGAATCGGTAAAGTGTGAAGTGTATTGTGGGTGAAGTTCTTGTAAATGCTTGAAATGTTACACGTCTGCTTAAAAATGACGCCGACATTGCTCTGTGGTAGCTTTGCTTTGCCATTGAATTTCTTCTTCCTTCGTGAATAACGGCGGATTACATTAATTTGTATGGCATTGTCAAAGAGGACAATGAAATGTGTATTAGTGTAAGGATTACGTATCAGTTATGGACATTTATTATGGGCCATGTAAAAAATAAGGTAGCGTTTTCCAGTGGTAAATTGTTATGGCAAGAACTTCCTGCAACTGAAAATGTAAGCTACATATTAACTTTATGGGGACGGATTTATGGACACACACACATATTGTTTAGATCCACAAATATATTTGTGATTTACTCAAGATCTTAAAATCATGTCTTGATGAATACACACGCAAGACTAGAAATTGCACATTAAAAATTGCATATGTAGATTTCAGATACATTTATGGCTCTGCAAAATATATGTTTCCTCTGTTAATGGTAGTGTCAGGACCAAATCGGAAACAGGACCCAATTGCGTAACATTTACCACAAGTTTTATTGAAAGAAAGAGGAGGGCTGTGCCCACGTTCCGGTGTTCGCTGAACGCGGGAAGCAAGTCGCTCTCGCACTCGGATTGTGATCCGAACAAGGAAGTGGATCTTCCGTAGCGTGCGATGGCGGTGCCATGGATGCATGGTCGGGGTCGGAAACGAGTCGTAAGCCAGGACAGGAGAGTAGACGTAGTAGGGATCAAAAATGGGTTGTAAGTCGAGACGGGAGAGCAGATGTGGTCGGGATCAAAACAAGTCGTAGCCGGAGACAAACGGGACCAAAAACGGGACAGGCGGAAGTCAGGGTCGAAAAAGGCTTGCCTTTTATAAACAGAGGTTCTCAGACGGACTGACAACAGGGGACTGACAGGATTGGGTTTGAATAGGGACAGGGAGCCAATCAGAGCCCGCAGCGGTTTGCGCCAAATGAGCGGGCACAGGTGATACCAACCGGTATTCATAACAGGTAGTGAAAATTTAAAAAAACAATAGCTTAAAAATTTCTCAAAAAGTGTTTGAATTTGGCCAGAAAAAGCCTGTATGGAACAGGTAGCCATTTGCGCTATTCGTTGACGAAAAGGAGCTCCCAGCTTTAAACAGTTGGGTAACCCCTGCTGTACAGTATGTTCAATCTTCGTACGTTCCAATTCTTCGCATTCACACTTGTCTGTCAGACAAGGTTGAGGTTTGTCATTCCGAGGCAAACATATGTTCCCCTGTCACACTTGATTTTATTGCACCCAAAACATACGTGTAAATATACATAGACATACGTTGACAGCGTTTATTTTTAGTATGTTGTTTTTGCTTGATGGTGCAAAGATGGGGTGTAATGTTAGTACAGCAAATATACTGCAGTACATGCAGAAGTTACTGTCTTGTTGTGAGACGAATGTTATTCACAGCAGGTTCTGAGGTTTGGGGTTGAAAATTCGGACACAGCCTGTCAGAGGGCTTTGCATGTTCTATGGAGTGCCAAATGAAATGTACATAAAAACGAAGTTCTGCATTTAAGATGATTTTGATAAATAACAGAAAAAAAAATACAAAATACCTTTTATATTTGGTAATATTTGTCCAGGAGAACCAATAGATCATAGGGATAAACCACAAGCCCAAACCACCAACTTTGATTGACAGCATGAGTCATTTTTCCGTAAAATGGATTCTGAAAAAAACAAAACAAAAAAAACAAAAAGTGAAAAAAAATAAACCTTTGTTAAAGGGACAGTGTGTATTAATTAACCACTGGATGTCACTGTATATGTATCTGGCTACTTATTAAGCTTTGTAGCTAGCTAGCTTTGTACATTTTTAGCTATTTAGCAAGCTATCAGCCTAGCTTTTTACATTTTTTGTATACTATTGAGCTAACATTTTATCTTTTTTTTACTATTTTGGTTAGCTATATCACTTCAAATAGTTTTTTTAACCTAAGTATGAACTTTACATTACAATAAAATCATTTATATGATCATATTTGGCATTTGGATTCTATGTAAACTAAGTTAAGTCAAGTCAAGTCAGGTCATTTTTATTTGTATAGCCCTTAATCACAAAGAGTCTCAAAGGGCTTCACAGGGTATTGCATATGAGAAATTTAGGTTATTCATATGCTGTAGAGTAGAAGTAAGTTTTAAGCTTAGATTTAAACATTTCCACTGAGGTTGCAGACCGGATCTCAGGGGGAAGAGCATTCCACAACACCGGTGCCCGGATGGAGAACGCTCTCGAACCAGCGGAACACTTTTTGGCTCTTGGGATCACCAGAAGACCGGCGCTCTCAGAACGAAGGCTTCGGGCTGGAACATAGGGGGAAATCAGATCTTAAAGATATGAGAGGGAAAGTCCATGTATGATTTTGTATAATACTAAGAGAAACTTGAAATCCCATCTTAGGCTAACAGGGAGCTAATGCAGGTTAGCCAAAATTGGGGTGATGTGATCGGACTTCTTAGTCTTAGTTAAAAGCCTCGCTGCTGCATTTTGTACCAGCTGAAGACTCTTGAGTCTGGTCATCGGAAGACCGGAGAATAGTGCATTACAGTAATCGAGACGGGAAGTAACAAACGCGTGAATTATAATCTCCGCATCCGACTGAGATAGTATAGGACGAATTTTAGCAATGTTACGAAGATGGAAGAAAGCGGTTCTAGTAATTTTCTTCACATGTGTTTGAAAGGACAGATCGGGGTCAAATATGACACCTAAATTTTTAACTGAGTCACTCTGTGTGATGTGACATTTGTCAATGTTCACAGCAGTTTTAGAGAATAAGTCGCGGCATTTAGATGGACCAATAACAAACATTTCTGTCTTTTCAGAGTTAAGACGCAAGAAATTGAGTGACATCCACTCTTTTATCTCAGTGAGGCAGGCCTCCAGATTTCCACAGTTTAGCGTGGCAGATTCCTCCATTGGGAGATATAGTTGAGTGTCATCTGCGTAGCAATGGAAACTGATATTATACTTGCGAATAATATCACCTAATGGAAGCATGTAAATGCTGAAAAGAAGGGGGCCAAGCACTGAACCCTGCGGAACACCACAGGAAACACTAAAGGGCTCAGATGTCACTTCGCCATATTTAACACAGTGCGTCCTAGCTGAGAGATAGGATCTAAACCATAAGAGGACGTTTCCTGAGAGACCAATCCATTTTTCCAACCGTTCAAGCAAGATATGATCCACTGTGTCAAAAGCAGCACTAAGGTCCAGCAGCAGCAAAAGTGATGAAGCGCCAGACTCCATTGCCTGTAGGAGATCATTGGTTACCTTAATCAGAGCTGTCTCAGTAGAGTGGTTAGCCCTGAATCCTGATTGCATTGATTCAAAAAGATTGTTCTCGGACATGAAATCATTCAGCTCCTGTGCCACTACTTTTTCAAGTACTTTAGAAAGAAACGGTAGGTTTGACACAGGTCTATAATTACATAAGCTTTCTGGATCCAGGTTGGGTCGTTTCAGTGTGGGTTTAATAACGGCGGACTAAAAAGCCGCTGGAACTACTCCTGAGGAGAGTGATATGTTTATAATATTTAGAACTGAAGGTGCAAGGACGCCGAAAAGACCTTTAATAAGTGAACCTGGAAGCGGGTCGAACTGGCAAGTCGTCGGTTTGGCCGTATTCACTATCTGTTTAAGATTATCGAGTGACAGTTCACTAAAACGGGACAAATTCCCTGGACAGCCACCATGTCGTGCATCTATAGATTTTAGCGCTTTAGTATGTGTTGTATTAATGCTGTCTTTAGCAACAGGGGCACCATAGAGAGTATCCTGACCAGCTGTATCTCTGTGTGGTGTGGAGGCTGCAGCGCTACCGACTGGGGTAGTGTGAGGAGGGTAACGAGGACAGCAGAGAAAATAATCGGGACTACACTTCCCTCCATTCAGGACATTGGCCAGAAGCGCTGCCTATCCCATGCTAAGAACATTACCGGGGACCCCTCTCACCCCCATCATGGACTGTTCACTCTGCTAGCCTCTGGGAAGAGGTTCTGCAGTGCGCGGTGCAGGACCACCAGGCTCCGCAATAGTCTAGTCCCCCTGGCCATTAGACTGTTAAATGGTCAATCTAACATATAGTTAACTTAAATCTAAACGGCTGCTAATCTGACTTTTTGCACTACTGGCAGTTTTTTATAGCTTGCCACTCATTGCACATTGCTCTCTACACTACGGTAATTACAGCGTTATTGTTACAGTGTTAATGTTACTGTGTACCTGACTTGTTAACCTGACTGCCCATTTTGCACATCTGGTTAGCTACTCTTCTTGCACTATCGGCACTATGGTAAAATACTATACGTAGCCAATTACAATACAACTTTATTTATATCTGTACATTCAAGGAAACTGTGGGGGTCAGATGCATCGACATTTCGTTCTGTATACACGTGTACTAGAATGACAATAAAGTAGATCTGAATCTGAATCTGAATCTGAATTTCTTCCTGTATGCATTGAATCTTCTTAGTAAAGAAGACCATTAAGTCATGGGCTGAATGGGTGGAGCTCTCTGGGATAGTCTGTTGCCTTGTAAGCGATGCTACAGTGTCGAAAAGGACTTTGGGATTGTTCTTTTGTGACGCAATCACCTTCACGTCGTTACACATCTAATTTTTCCATATTTTGCTGAACATACTGTATTTCTGTTCCTCCTCCTTTCTGTTATATTTTACTAGTTATGTTGTTGTAGTTGATGTACTCTGTACAGCCCTTTGAGACTTTTTGTGATAAAGGGCTATACAAATAAATATGACTTGACTTGACATAGAAAATAATGGCAAATTGAAAAAAAAGAAAGAAAATAAAAAATAAACAAGGGAACAAAAAACAACAAGGAAAACAAAAAGGTAAGTTTTTTAAGACCAAGTTTTTTAGCCACAAGAAGGCTCTAAATAAAATACATTGTCCCTTTAAAAACAAATATGCACATTCAACATGTTACCTAGTGTTTACTATGTTTGTGTAGAGTAATGCTAAATGTAATTCACCCTGGTCATCCCGAAAGGGGGATACCTCTTGTGAGGTCCCTTCTCAATGTTTCTCTTTTTCCTCACGCTGAGGTTTTGAGTTGTTCCTTGCCCGCATGTTGGTTTAAGATCAGGTAATTTTGTCATTGTAATCCTGTGCAGTCCTTTGAGACATTTTTGTGATTAGGGGCTATATAAATAAATTTGACTTGACTTGACATTTGAGTAATATTTGTAAAATATTTCACAATACCCTATTTTTAAAATGAATTTCTAAATTACAAAATTGCTTATCATCAACATGTATTTTTATTTCAATTTTTACATGTAATTCATTAACATTATATACATTTCCAAACGTTAACGCCGTGCAGTCCCCACTAAATACCAACAGATGACGACAAGGCGCAGGAAAACCGATTTGACGCCTGTTTAAAAAAACAAAAGAAGAATCCACCCATAATGGAATAACGAGTTTTCTCAGTCCTTCGGCACTTTTACTAAACACACAAGAAAGAAAAATGGCACAGATCGAAAATGTATGCGTTATAAACTTCACAGCTTTTCTGTTTTTGCTTCTCCTGTCACATTACCCGGCCCGTGCTTCGGACGAGCAAACGAAAACGGTGGAGTTTGACGTGAGACCGGGAGGAACCTTCTACACCTTCACTGAGTCCATTGTAAGTATATATATTTTATAGTTTTATATTTAATATGTTTTCCTTCATTTTTTTCCCCAAGATTCCATGGGCTATTTGGAATACTTTTGGAAATTATGGAAATCTCAGGCGTCCGTTATTGTCCACGCATGATATTAACTTGTCTGCATGAAATATTAATAACAGTAATATTAAATATTGTATTTGATTATGGTTCTTCTTACATTTACAACTCGACAGCTTTGACGGCAGCGGTTGTAATATTTTCTGTTTCATTATTTCACCGACTCGGCATCAAACTACATTTTGTCGCCTTTTTATTACGTCACAGCCCGTCAACGACTGACACGTCATTGGCTGACACAAAGGCGCCGTTCATAGGCTGAAAAAAATAGAATTGTAATGATAAGTTTAGTTCTTATTTAGAAACAGCATCATAATGTTTAACCTTTTTATTTTACCTGTCTGATTTTCTGTTTGAATAATTTTATTCTTTCTTAGAGCCTTCTGTTCAAACCATCCTGGATATTTTTTATATGTGCCGATTGCCCCTCTCATTCTTAATACAGTTGTTTATTTTCTTATAAATAGAAAGTAGCCCCCCGGGATACGACATGAATCTGTTCTGAGCTGGGGATCGCAGAGTGAAAGTGCCTTCTGACGGGGGATATAATCATATGGTAATTCGCTAACACCCGGTACCCCTGGTAAAAACATGTAAATAACAAGGTAGTAGATAGTACTACATATGTGTAATTTACATGTATGGGATTAAATATTTGTAAAGTGTCTTTGTAAAGGATAAACACAACTTAATTATTAACCTTTGGTTTGATTTGACTTGAGCTGGTACAGTGGAGTAGCAGGTGGATGCAGAGAGAGGGAGGAGACGGCAATGGAAAATTAAAATAGAAACTGTTTTTAAAACTTCCATTTGCAAGGATTGTCATATTCTTAGAAGATATACTTGTTTTAATCATATCCCTATTTAACAATAATCCCAATCATTGATTGTTTACGGACATGAAATTTAGCAAGGCTAGCCATTTGTGTGCTTTTTTTTTTGAATTCTTGATAATAACTATAAACAGAGACATGAAAGCCGGGGGGAATCGGAGAGGAGGCGGACTTGCTAACACGAGGTGGTGTATCCCTGGATTTTCACAAAGAAAAGATTTCCATCTGCCGCAGGAATGTCGAACTTTTGGACTGGCGTGACGTCATCCACTCCGCTACAAGCACCCTCGGGCATCATGTTAATCTGTTAATAAACAACGGGGTAGACTGCTGGAAGTGTGAATTTCCCTACGGGGATGAATAAAGTATCTATCTATCTATCTATCTAATCACAACCTTTGTTTTCATTGTTGTTTTAGCTTCTCCCTTTAGCATCACTGCAAACCATAGGATCCATAGTGAATAAATACAGTAAAAAATAAACACGGAATCACATATTTGCAAAGTCTTTACAAAACACCAGATTTTTTAATTTAAAGGATTGCTGGGATTCTATTGTAAGGAGTCTTAGATTGGTTAGTAAAACATCGTCAAACTAAATTTATAGGGACAGTGTGTATCATTGAGTGCCTCCAGTAGGTAAAGTAAGACATCAATCATTTTAAAGAAAGCAATATTGATTTGAATCACAAGCAAAAATGCATTAACTATCATATCAACGTCCACTCCTAATCAAGCAATGGATTTTCTATGTTTTTTCCTTTTTCTGTTTTTACCTTTTTTTTCTCTTTCATCCATGACAGGCAGGGCAAAAAAAGAAGAAAAAACAGTGCGTTTTGGTCACTTTAAGTCTTTGTAGTTTAGAGTATTCCTTGTGCTTTTTAGCACTCATTTTTGGTTACACTACACAACTTATTGGCAACTGGTGGTCAAATATTACACTCTGTCCCTTTAACCCATATCAATTTTGTAACAGCACATTTATTTTCATTTTTATGCCATAATGATTATAAAAAAAATAACAACATTGAATTAGGGTGGCAGTAGCTCAGGAGGTAAAGTGTTTGTCAGGGGATCAAAAGGTCGCAGGTTTGATTCCCTGCGCCTCTGTGTTATATGTCGAAGTGTCCTTGGGCAAGACACTGAATCCCTATTGCCCCCGATAAGCAGGTAGTTGTCTTGCATGGCTGACGCTGCCATGCGTGTGTGTGAATGGATAAGTGTGAAGCACATTGTAAAGCGCTTTGGGAAGTCTTCATTTACTAGAAAAGCTCTATATAAATGCAGACCATTTACATTGAATCCGACAAGCTATATGAAACAAAATGTGCGGAATGTTAGTTTGTTTTGAATAATTCTACAATTACGAAAAAAAACAAAAATTATGTTTGAACTGAAAGTACACTTGAAAGTGGACTTAAAACACAAAACCGACCAAATATTGACTTGCGTAATGTTAATATATGTTTAACTTTGTCACTGAGGCTATGTTGTCATTCTCTGTTTTTCAGGGTGATTATGAATGCTCCTTCTCATTTGCTGCACAAGGCGGAACCAACGAGGTTGGTGTCGTTTCTATTTCCATCCTACTGGAATTTCAAGTTTTGTATTTTTGCAGTAGGCACACATGGTTTTCCAAAACGCCTTCAATAAAAAAAGGGTCCAAAATATGCAACCGCTCAAATCTTTTCAGGGTTCCCACGGATCTTTGAAAAGCCTTAGAAGGCAATGAATTCATTATTCCAAAAATAAGGCCTTAATTACCGTTGAAATGTCTTAAATCCAATTTTTGAAAGTCTTAAAAATGTGGCCACATCAACAAGATTTATATTGGTTTGAATTAAAAACATTTAGTAAAAAAGTAATTTCTCATGCATCATGGTAATGCTTCTTGAATGGAGCAGAAGAGGTCTTTGGAATTGTTAGTTATCTGCCAGTTTTGACCGAGGATCTATGAAGTGCTGTAGACATCCTTTTTATTTATTTTTTTAATGTGGAGGGATTTTTCTAATTTTAATTTTGAAAATTGTTAGGATTGTAACGTACAATTCTTTACTACAATCAGTAAACGAATTTTCCTCTAGGTCTTGCTTGTGCTCTACCATCTTTTTTTTTCTCTGAAGGATGCTGGAATTTCCTACACTGATGAAAACAAATACATTATTAGTTTGAGTTCTTTTAGTTCTGATATGAATTACTAATACCAAGAAAATGGAATCAATGAACCATGCCAATGGAAATAACACACATAATTTACTAACACAGAGAATTAATGATAGGAAAAGGAAAAAGGGTGGGGAAGGCGCCGGAGATTATGTGAATTTTCGACCGCTGAAAGTAGCACAAAACGACAGTTTCCCGCTATCATGCTAGTCGATTTGGGGGGATTCATGTTTATTTGTACAGCCCTTAACCACAGAAAAAAAACGCTCATTCCCAAGAACCAGCAAACATGGTGTTGTGTCTGAAACCGTCATCTAACTTGTTGTGGAGAGATTTGGTTTCGTGCTCCCTGCGACCTCCACTAGAGGCCCATGCGCTGGACCCACAGCAGCAGTGCAGACCCGCACGGCCGCGTGGCGCGGCAGTCATGCGAGACAGTAGAAAAGAGAAGATGAGCTATTGATCAGCTCCTTTTTTTATATGGACCAGGTACTCTTGACCAGATCATGCCTCTTTGGGCACGGTCTTAGATATCTAATTTTGTTTGAATGTCCCTCCACTTGACATAATTACATACGGTGAGAACATTATTTTATCAATACAAAGCCTTGGATGTTTTAATTATATTAAAAAGTTCATGTTATCAGATTTCATTATGGTACATGGTGAATTAGTATGACCGGTAACTGTACAAAAGAGGACATAGTCGTTCCATCCGTTCCAAAATGAGTTCTTTGAAACAAATAAGGTGGAAATCATTTTTTGTTGGGTTTATTTGCTCTACACATAGCTGCCAAGTACTCCGGTTTTGCCGTAATGAGTATGTTTTTCTTCAACCCACTACGGTGATACGGTGCCATCACAGAAACTACGGTTTTCCCCTTAAAAATAAAAATAAAAATAAAATAAAATCGTTAAAACATTCCACCGCAAGATGGAGACAAAGTACCATTTCAAACAACGGCTATATCAGCACTGCCAGTCGTCAGGCTGCATATCCGGGCAAATCTATCCACCAAAGTGCTTGGCAGCCTGATGACTAGGAAAATGATGATGACATCATCTGGATACAAGTGCCACAGTCTGACCCATTCGAAAGAATAGTTGAATAAATCAAAACCATGCACAATGGAGAACAATGAATGATTGGGCTGTAGCTTGTATAACATGGAGAACATTTGGATATCATTAATTTTGCTAAACTGAATCAACCCACGCGTGTTCCAGGCTTTTCAGTCCCTTATTATCTGCTTTTCAGCGAATCAAAATCTTTTGGCCTCGCATGTTCAATTGACTCTGGTGTGCCTTGTTTCACTTTGAGAAGTGACTGATTCAATGGAGCAGTGACATTTATAAATGTGCCTTTGAAATTGTTTGCATGATATATTGAGATTTAGCCTTTAGTTTATTTATTGCTTAAATATGTGCTGAAGTTAGTTAAGTAAAATGGAGAATTTCTAACTTGACCGAACCTGGACCCTAGCGACTCGGCTTTTTCACTTTAAAAAGTTGGCAGTGTGTCTACACATGTTTAAAATTTTGGAGAGTGCGGTGTTTTTCAAGCAACATGACTTGACCTGACTTGACACCAAAATATGATTTTAAAAAATGGTCTCTAATTCACGTGGTTTTCTTGTTTTAATTGTTTTTTTGTCACTTTGGTCTCAAATTTGTTATTAAAGGGCTTTAAAAGGCTTGAATTTGACATTCCTTACACCAGGGGTGTCAAGCAGGTGGCCCGACAAGCAAGACAACACTCAGATAAACGCAAGAGAGAAATGAGCTGCCGGTTGAAATATGTCTACTTGATTTTGCGAAAGCCAGGTGCCTCTCACAAACGCTGTACTTGTATTTCTCTCCTTCTCTCTCCCTCTCTCTCTCTCCTTTTTTCTCTCTCTCTCTTTCTTTCTCTCTTTTTTTCTCTTTCTTTGTTCCTCTTTGTCTCTTTCTCTGTGTCTTTTTACCTTCTTTTGCTCTCTTTTAATAATAATAATAATAATTTCCTTGTATTGTCATTCTGTGTAACAATGTACACAGAACGAAATGTCGATTGCACCTGACCCGATGCAGCCGCAGCCAAGAGAGGTTCTTTCTTTCTCTCTCTCTCTTGCTTTCTCTTTGTCTCTCCTTCTTTCTTTCTCTTTTCTCTCCTCTCTTTCCATATCTCTTTGGATTTTGTTCTTTCTCTCTTCATTTCCCGCTCTCTCACCATTCTCTTTTTATCTCTTTTGTTTCTCTGTCTGTGTCTCTGTCTAGCTATCTCTTACTTTGTCCGACCCTCTTTACTTTTCTCCCCCTATATTTCTTTTATTTCTTTCTTTTTTTCTTTCTCTCTAGTTTACTATCCCCCGAGAGAATGTTTGTTCTATCGTGTGGCCCCTGAGTTAAAATGAGTTTGACATACCGGCCTTATGCAGTAGGAACGCTGCAATTCGAATCAGCACCTGCATGTTAGACAGCTACTATGCGGAATATTATGCGTGACAGAAGGGTGGGGCCCGCCAAGTAAAAATGTCACAGGTGAGGTTTTCATTGCTGTCAATTCCTTCAACTTATTCTATATTTTATGATTTTTTTTTTTTTTTTTTTTCAGAAATGGCAAATGAGCGTGGGCCTTAGTGAAGACAACAAGCTGTTTTCCTGCTCTGTGTGGAGGTAAGGCCAAAATGCACCCACCTCAGTCTCATAGAGTAGACCCCCGGGTTATGACGTCCCCACCTTACAATATTTTCCCGAATAAGATGGGGAATAAGATGTTTTTCGACCCCTTTTTACAGCATTTTCTCCACTATGTAAAATTAACAATGGATTATTTTGCGTGTTCAAAAAAAAAGATTTAAATTTAGCGGTGTTTGTGTGTATGATGCGTCATGTCTCAAAGATTCCGGTCTGCTATTGGTCCACGTCATAAGATGTTGGTCTGCTATTGGTTTGTATCAGAATGTCATAAAGATGTCGCTTTTGGCTCAACTCCCTCCCACATTGCGTTTTTTCTTCATTTATTTTAGATGCTTGTGTTACGTAAAGACTTTGTGGTACAATACAGTATTTTTGTACTGTATTTATCAGCTATGGGTCCCAAGAGGAGAAGCCAAAGCATAACCATGGAATCTAAGCTTGCCATCATCAAGAAATACGAACAAAGCACACACATAGATACTCTCTGTAAGGGTTCTGTCCGTAGCCAATTGACAAAAGGGACCAATACCAAGAATAAGGCGGTGTCTAAAACAAGGACATCTTCAAATCCTTGCCAGTGTAAATTTTAAAACTGGTCTAATTTTAATCTCCCGTCTCTTACCTCGTTTTGAATCCACTCGCTAACTCCACTGCACCAGCTCAAACCACTTGAGACCAAACGTCACTAAAACATATTTTCTTTATATTGATAATGTTATTTAAACTAATACACTTGTATTAACTTTCTGTTGATTACTTTACATCCTTTAAATTTGTGACACATTAAAGGCAAAGGTGGGCGGGTGGTCGAATAGTTCCCTTGACCACTATGGTCATACGATTTCCTGTGGTGTGTCTTGGGCAGGTACAGCCTGGTGGAACCCATCCCTCTCCAGGCCAAGAAATGTTTCCACCCAGTCCTTAGTTTATTTAAGGTAATTTATTATAAATAAATTCATCATATCGAATCTTTGAATGGCAGCAAAGAAAAATACATCGAATAATGAACACAGGTTGAATTAAAATTGTCAAACCTAAATTGTCGTAATGCATTTGTGTATAATGCTTGGTTATACTAAAGTAAATAATTATGTGGGTATAATAATTCTCACTGTATGACGAGAAGGCGTGGATGTAATGTTATGTAATTCAGTAGTAATAAAAAACGCTTACCTACTGCTCAAATGAAAATAAAGAGAATAGCAGTCTTAACAAGACGCCATGTGTTTTAAAAGACTTGCAAAAAGTTGCTCTGTGCTTGATGGGATTGTACATTCACATGCTGGTAACCATTAAAACCAGTATGATCTGTTTTATGTGGGGAAGCAAACCCCTACTCCAAAAAAGGGCCTAGAGAAGAATGGGCGCCGCCAGGTTATACTTGCCCAAGACACGTCCCAGGCGGTAAGGGGTCGGTGTGCTGTGAGAGTACTTACTTTTTACCATTTTTCATATTTTTTCATTTTACTTCGGGCAGCAGGGATTTGGAATGCACTAATCCAATTACCATATATTTCTAACCCCCACCATTTAACAACTTTACCTCACGACCCCCATCTCAGAACGGATTAATGTCATACCCCGCGGTCTACTGTAATTGCACAAATCATTATTCAGAAACCTCCATGAGTAGCAATCGATATTGCTGTTCTTAAAATGTCCTATAGGTGGCAGTAAAACACCAACGAGTGACGTCTTGGTGCTGCTACGAACACTAATATGGAAGTTGAAATTTCTCCTTTGGAAGTTTCAGCACAAAGTAAAAACATTGAAGGTCTATTGTTGGAGTCTCATTATGAAGACAATAAGCAAGTAGCTGATATTAAGCCACGATTAAATATCAATCAATTTTCTCGCCCGTCCTTAGTCACAACAAAGAACGTTCGCAAATTAATGAATATACATGACAAGTGATGGTGTTATTTTCTCCCCGAAGGCCTACAGGGAAATCATATTTGTTTTTCACCGCATTCAAAATGGACTTGCCCGGAACCAAAGTTGAATATGCAAATGCTAAGGTAAGTAGAAACAAAGCTTTTTGTTTTATTGTTGTCTTTTAATTGAATTGTCTTTCTTGTCGTTGATAAGAACGTTGTGAAACATTGTATGCAACAAGATTAGACACAGCACTCCAGGGTAAACATGTAATGAAGCAGGGGTTTCCAACCTTTTTACTTTTTGTTACTACTTAGCGCAAAGGGCTCTCGGTTTGATATGAATTTTCTTAAATTGCAACCTAGCTAGGTGGCTTGCTAAATAGCTAAAATGTTTCTTGATCGTTGGCTAGAAAGGTAAACGGGGAAAATAAAAACAAAAGGGAGCTCTATAGCGAGCTAAAAGAGTAAAACGCCCACATCTCATTCAGATTTAATGTTCCCCTATGTTCCGGTCCCGAGCCTTCGCTCTGAAAATGCTGGTCTATTAGTGATCCCAAGAGCCAACAAGAGATCCACAGGTTCGAGAGGGTTCTCCATTCAGGCCCGGTGATGTGGAATGCTCTGCCCCCTGAGATTCGATCAGCAACATCAGTGGAACTGTTTAAATCTAAAACACACTTCTATTCTATAGCATATGAATCACCTATATTTTATGTTGACAATAGCTGTGTATTATTTGTTAATACAACATCCATTGCAGCCTGGTCAGTCTAGAAGGGGGATTACCTTATGTGCGGTCGGTTTTTGAGTTTAACATTCTGTGGTTTGCAATAATCTGGTCTGCGCAGCCCTTTGAGACTCTTTGTGATTAAGGGCTATACAAGTAAACATGATGACTTGACTAGAACGCTAGCTGGCTAACTAGTTAGAAAGAAGGCCAATATTTAGCCTGATAACGAGCATAGCAGATAAAAGGTTAGTTAGATAGCATGGGAAAAAGGTTAAAAGTTAGCTAGATAGCTTGCTAAATAGATAAAAAGGCAGGAAGCTAGAAAGCTGAAAGAAACCCTGCACATTCTTGCTTATTCACATTATAAGACCCATAAATTAAAATTTATTTTGTTTTAATAGCTGAAAAATAAATAAATAATAAGGTTAATTAATTGGTTTAATACACGTATGGATTCTCGTTTTATTCTTTTAATGAATTGCTTTAAAATAAATATCAATACTTGAATAAATTTATTTGTCCCTGAAATAAAATAACTTATGTTACTACTATGTCGTAATTAGTTATTACCAGGTTAATTATTAAAAGTTGGGTTGATTAGTCTCAGTCAACCAATAAAAAAAAATCTTTCTACCAGAAAATCACAATGACCCAGTGATGTGAGCTATTTTCTGAAGACCTCAACTTTCCTTAGGGGGTACCCTGGTGTTATATAATTGCGCATTTTCCAGTTTGTCGTCGCTTCAGATGTACTCATGACAAGAGTCATAAATGGCTCGCGAGCCAGAGGTTCCTGACTCCTGACATAGTAACAACATAGTAATAATGACATATCAAACTTGTAGCCCTCTGTGCTAATCTGTAACAAAAAAGTAGCTCCACGTTTCAAAAAGTTCTGTGACCCCAGATCTAGAAACAAATTTGAGCAGCAGGAAGGACATTTTTAAACACATCTCGTAAACGTTTCTCTTGACAGCCCGTGATCGGTGAAATATATCAAATACAGATTAAAAAATGGACACCTTATCAGTTCCATCGTGAAGACCGAGTGACAGTTTGGACTCTTCGTTACCTCGAATATTCTCTGAATGTCCGCCCTACCCTCACCATTGTGCTGATCAAAGTGCTTCCCCGCACTCTTGTGGTTTGGAAAGCGCCGAGTCGGCACAAATGTCACATTCTCAAAGCAATGCGCAGTAGACCAAAGTTTTTTTTTTAAAGATCTTTGTGAAGTTCATAAACAAATTTGTTTTACTTTTGAAAACATTTAGAAAAAAATGTCACAACCCCTGTGCATTAGACTTGAACGAGATTGTGATGTAAAAAAATAAATAACTGTAAAGATCATTTAATCGCATCCCTGGTCTGGATTCTGCTTGTGTTTTTGCTACACATTTGCAAATAGCATCATTTTGGTGGCTAGCTTCACTTTAGATGTTAGTATTACTTTAGTAGTTACATTTTGCTAAATAATTAGCATCTATTGCTAGTATATCACAGACTTTAACTGCTAGTATGGTGGACG
Organism: Urocampus carinirostris; assembly: GCF_059441175.1. NCBI lineage: Eukaryota > Metazoa > Chordata > Actinopteri > Syngnathiformes > Syngnathidae > Urocampus > Urocampus carinirostris. The sequence goes on from NC_142360.1 coordinate 7,546,952, forward strand.
CAGCCACCAATGCATATTTTTTTGCATTAATTTAATAAAAGAAGTTCACTTTAAATCAAACTCTGTCAGGAAAGGAAATAAGAAAATTTATGATCATATTCAGTTCCGGCAGTCCCTGATTTGGATTTAGCTCATATTTTCGCTAATGCAACCATTAGACACTTTTCCAAACAGCATCGTTTCGGTGGCTAGCTCCAACTTTATCTACTAGCATCACTTTAGTAGTTAATACTCAATATTTGAAACCGCTAATGCTAGTGTCACTGCATTTAATGCTAATGCTAGCATTGAGGAGTAGGACGATACTCTTTTGGTCATGTTTCGATTGTTTGGGTCCCGATTTTTATCACAAATCTACAAGTATTGCGATTCCTTATAATTGATGATTGCGTTTTAATTTTCTTTCCCTAAAAAAAGATAGCAAAAAACGGGGACCTAATATCTAATCTTGCTTTCAAATTGAAAATTAGAAAAAACATACTATCGAAGTAATACAAAAATACTATTACAGTAATACTATAATGCAAAAATACTACCACTGAAACACTACAACTGAAACGCTACAAAAATACAACTACAGTGATAATACAAAAATACATAATAGATAATACTACTATGAAAATACTACAAAATACTACTACAGTAATGCTATATTACAAAAATACTACCACAGAAACACTGCAAAAATACAACTACAGTAATAATCCAAAATACTAAATAGATACAAGAAAAATAATACTATGAAAATACAAAAAAAATACTACTGAAACACTAAAAGAATACTACTATCGAAATACTTAAAAACTACTTCTGAAATACTAAAAATACTACTTCTATGGAAATACAGCCAAAAATACCACTACCATAATACTATAATACAAAATACTTCATAAATATTACAATAGAAATACTACTTAATACAGCTACAGTAATATTACAAAAGTACAAAAGAAATACGACAGAAATACTAAAGCAATACAACAACTGAAATACTTATGTACTGGACACGATGCCACAATAATCGAATCCGGGAGAAACCTAAATTTAATGCCAAATATATAATCACGATATAAACATGAATAGTTGTTTTTGTCCCATCCCGAACAGCATTGTGGAATACGGACACTAGCTGCTAATACTAGAGCCTTTGCCATAATGACTAATTTTACTGTAACGACAAAAACCCTGGCCTAGACATAGCTGGAATTTCCGCTAACACTGCCGCTAGCCAAAGAACCGAATATTAACGTTTTGTTAGGTGGTATTACTTTAACCGCTCGTTTCACTTCCGTAGTTATTGCTAAATAATTGAGTAGCTCATGCTGGTCTCACAAACCTTAACTACAAATGCTGGCATTGTGGACACGGCTACGAGCCACTAATGCAGGGGTCAGGAACCTTTTTGACCCAAAGAGCCATAAAAGCAAAAAATGTTTTAAAAAGAAATTGAGAGAGCCACATCATATATTTTCAGACAAAATTGAAAAAAAAACTGCCAAACACGCTCTCTAGACAAAAGCTGATTCTTCAGCACATTTTATTTCACTGTGCTTCATTTGATGATTTAATCAAATGTACGAAATGATAATAATGTCAAATCCTGTGTCCCAAATCAATGTAAATATGCCATTTACAAGTTGTCTTCCACCTTCAGTTAAGAGTGTTGAGGCCATTTTTTTCCATGAAATTTGTCCTTAATAACGGTTTCAAAACAATGTGCATGCAAAGTTCTTTTGTAAAAATGTCACAAATTACGGCAAACGATAAGCATATCGTCATATTCACTTTCGGTGTAGACTGCACTGAGCGAGAGAGAGAGAGAGAGAGAGAGAGAGAGAGAGAAGGAAGTGCCTTGCGATGTGTGCAGGGATCCTCCCACCTGTACTGCTCACCCAATCAAAGTCGTTTGCCAGCGTTTTTATTTATCAGTTTAAATGGTTTCCTATCGAACTTCTGCATTAAGTTGCTTCGGCTTTATATGGACCAAAATCGGGATGAAATCACTTGACTTTGGAACGCCACAGAGAGATGTGCAATAGTTACATTTTATTTCGGAGCCATATGTACTCCTGAAAAGAGCCATATATGGCTCCCGAGCCATAGGTTCCCTACCCCTGCACTAATGTCTATGCATTGATGCATAGGCGTACAGTAACTGCAGTCCCTGGCCTGAATTTCGCTTGAATTTTCGCTAGCTTAGCCACTAGCCACGTCAGCGAATAGCCTTGTTCTGGTGCCTTGCTTCACTTTAGCCGCCAGCTTTACTTTAGCAGTTAATGCTAAATACTTTATCTGTTAATACTTGTGTCACAACTGATAATTCTAGCATTGTGGTTTCGTCTGCTAAAGCCTTTGCGCTAATGCCTAATGTTAAGTCATGCTAATGTTCCTAAAATCGTGTCAAGGATCTATTAAGTTGTGGACACAGCCGCTAATGCTAATATTGTTGTGTATGCAAGAACCATTGTTTGGTGGCTAGCTTCAATTCAGCCGCTTGCATAAGTTTAGTTGTTAATGCTAAATTATTGAGCAGCTAGTGTTACAGACTGAAAGGACCAATGCTAGTATTGTGGAAGCAGCCATTAATTCATCTTTTTAATCGAACCCTGTCCAGATGGTAGATACATTTCCCCAAAAAATAAACGCGCAATTAGGGCGGCAGTGGCTCAGGAGGTAGAGCGCTCGTCTTGGGATCAAGAGATCGCAGTTCGAATCCCGGCTCCTCCGTGTTACATGTCGAAGTGTCCTTGGGTAAGACACTGAACCCCTAATACCCCCAATATGCAGGTTAGCGCCTTACATGGCTGCACGGCCGCTATTGGGAAATGTGAAGCACACTGTAAAGCGCTTTGGGAAATCTTGACTTGAAAAGCGCAGATCATTTACCGTATTTTCTGCACTATAAGGCGCACCTAAAAGTCTTATTTTTTTTCAAAAGCTGACCATGCGCCTTATAACACAGTGCGCCTTATATATGGCTCAATATTAAATTCGCAAGGTCTCGCAACTACGAGAAACAGCCGCCGACTCCATTTTTCGCGCTGTGCATACTGGGAAATATTAAACGATTGGTAGTTGCCGGGGCTCGTGTTGTATTTGTTTACTAAGTGGCAAAATGGCTACCCCATTAAACTGCTTAATTCATATTCAACAAATACAGTATTTGTCTGAATCCAGGGTTATGACTGGTGAAGATGTAAAGCACAATTTACCTTAAACAAACGCAGAATTATTCAGAATGTCACGTTTGAGAGAGAGAGAGAGCGAGAGAGAGAGAGAGAGCGAGATTCTCTTTCATACGTGCATTTGTATAAGAAAATGGCTCCTGTTAAGAGACACGCGTACAACGCCGAGTTTAAACTCAAAGCGATCAGTCACGCAGCACAACACGGCAATAGAGCGGCAGCGAGAGAGTTAAACTTAAATGAATCGATGGTACGGAAGTGGAGAAAGGATGAAGATAAGCTCCGCCAAGTAAGGAAAACTCAACAAAGTTTCCGTGGCAATAAAGCAAGATGGCCAGAGTTAGAGGAGACACTTGAACAGTGGGTTGTTCAACAAAGAGCGGCAAGCAGAAGTGTCAGTACGATAACTATACGTATGAAGGCAACAGCGCTGGCACAAAAACACCGGACGTGTTGGATGGCCCATTCACTGAGATATGGTCAATTCGAACACAGCAGAAGAAGAATTCGAGGGATTCGTCGATGAGGAGCTTATAGAGTGATCTTTGTTTTTCTTTTGTGTGTTTACGTTTTACATTTTACAGTTATTATGTTATTGCTTTGCACTCGTTGTTTTTGCACATTACGAGTGTCACTTTATTGCGATTGCACTAACGTTTCATTTAAAATAACAGTATCAGACGTTTTTTTCTTTGCGTGTTGACTAAATGGACAAAAAATAAAATGATATGTCGATGTTGTTCAAAGATGTTAAAGATGTGTCACGAAAATGCTTTACCTCAGAGAAAATAATAAAACGGCTGTTTATTTATTTTGGGAGTGAATGGAGTTGTGGAAAGCTTGTTTGTTAATAAAGTTTGACCTTTTTGAATGTTTTGTTGACATTCCCTTGAGCGTGGCAACATCTAGAGGTTGCATAACGTAACTACATTCTCTACTGTAGTCAAGTCGTCACATTTATTTACCGTAAATAGCCCTTAATCCCAAAAATGTCTCGAAGGACTGCACAGGATTACAATTACAAAATTGCACAATTACCTGATCTTAAACCAGCATGCACTTATAGCGCCTTATAATGGGGTGCGTCTTATGTATGGCATAAGTTTTAAAATATATCATTCATTGAAGGTGCGCCTTATAACATGGTGCGCCATATAGTGCGGAAAATACGGTAATTTTCATTAAAAAAAAAAAGAAATGTGATAAAATGAAGATCGTCATATTTTTTTAAAGAAACGGGATATATTCTTTCTTCCATCTGCTAGTATAATATAGTATCCTCCGTTTACATGGAATCGCTTGTGGTTATTTTTTTTTGTTTTTTAATGTGAAAATCTTGGAGGATTAAGAATGTATTGCCGATTCCAATGGAATGTTGTTTATTATTTTCACTTTATTTTATTTTAAGACTTCTGGTCTCCATGGAAACCAACTTTTAACATACTCTTGATTTTAGCCGTTATTTTCCAAATCTAAAAAAAATTCAGAAACGGTTAGGAAAAAAGATGGAAACTTTATTTTGGAGGGGAGTTCATGGAGGGAAGGTTGTATTGGGGCTGATTGTCTTGGCCACGGCTCCGTCACTTCTCTTGCTTGCCTCCACCTGCTTCACACACAAAGAAATTGTGAGTTTAAATTAGGGGGGAAAAAAGCTTTTTTTTTTTCTTTTTTTTACATCTTTCTCATTCTCCCCCCGTTTCCTTTTGTTTATTCACTAACGTTTGACTTTTCTTGCTTTTTTTTTCTTTTTCTTTGTCTTTTTCCCCTAGCTTTTTACTTGTTTTTTAATTTATTTTTCCTTTTATTATTTTCTTCTTTTGTCCATCTTTTTTTCTTTATTTTTTTCTCCTTTTCCTCCTTTTCTTACTAACTTTTGATTTCTTTTTACTTGCTTTCTTTTTTTCTCTATTTCCTATCTTTTCACTTGTTTTTTCTTGCTTTTTCCCTCTATTTTTTCCTTTTATTTTCTTCTTTTATCCCCCTCTTTCTCTCCCCCCTACATTTTTGCTTCTTCTGTCTTGCTTTTCCCCTTTTCCTAGCATAACACTTTTTTTCCTTTTTCTCTTGCTTTTTTTCATTTTTATCTTTTTTTTTCCCTTTTTTTTCCCTTTTTTTTCCCTTTTTTTCCTTTTTCCCTTATTTCTTATTCCTTCCAAGCGTTGACATTTTCTTCCCCTGTTTTCTTTCTTCTTCTGATCCTTTTTCATCCATTTTTTCTATTTTTCCCTTTTTTATTTATTTTCGTTTTTTTGCCCCTCCTCTTATAGGTCATTTCCTGCAAACTGTTAGATAATGATTGGTAATACTTGGATGAAAGCAACAAACACAGTTCGAAGCGTTAAAGCCGAGCCGAAAGAGAGGCAATTCTCATCACTGCAAAGAAATAACCTCCTTCAGTACAAACGGGTTCCCCTTGACCTTGTTGTGGTTCTCCCTCTCCATCATATTCATGACTGCGTGTGTGTGTGTTTTTTTTGTAGTCACAGGTGGCAGTTGCAGGAGGACAGAACGATAAGGATCTAAATTCCGAGGAATACACGGTGCAGGAGTCTGCAGGTGAGCTTTAATCAACTCCTTGCGCTTGTCAGCGGAGGTCACCCCCACATCATCTCTTTCGTTAGAAGTCACTTTAATCAGCGGTGGCCGCTTCCCACAGTACAGTAAAAGAATCAAAAATGTGTAATGCAGTCATTGTAAAAGGACTTGCTTGTGGACGGATTGTAAAAAGTTAAAAGGGCGCTCACAGTTTACAGGGATTCTGATGGGAAACGTTTGAAGGTTATGAGTAGGGAGGACCAAAAATTGATAAATTCGTTAAAGGAATAGAAAATATAAGTTCCTTTTTTTTCTTTTGTATATAATTTACATTTATATTTTGTTTTTAATCACCATTTAATAGTAATAAAACAAATTTGGCATTTTGATCTTTGTATTTATTTTTATATTTTGTATTTTGTTTTCTTATCATAAAATTACATGTATTTTTGTTTTTGAATCGTTTTTAATTTCAAAATTGTCATTTTATTTATCATTTGTATTCATTTTTTGTGTATTTTTTTATTTTCATATATACTTTCCTGCGGACTTGTTCTGAAAATACCCACCCAGTGCTGGGTCATTGTGATTTTCTAGTAAAATGATTTTTCTATTGGTTGACAGACTCTATTTAACACTATTTTTTTAATAATTAATCTGGTAAAACATGATAAGTTGTTGTTTTAGAAATTAAAATCAATTCCAGTTCATGGACTTCACGGACAAAGAAATAATTTATTCAAGTATAGATAATTAATTTAAGCAATTAATTGAGTAGAATGAGAATCTATTTGTGTATTAAACACATTTATTTCTTTTTATTGTTTTTTTTTAACAGAAAATATAACAAACTAAATCCCAATTTATGGGTTTTATAAAGTAAACGAGCAAAAAATGTTCAATTTTTTAATTTATCTATCTATCTGGCTACCTTTTAGGTCTATAGATCGCTATCTTCTACCTTTTTTGCTAGTTAGATAGCTATCCAGCTAGATTTTTACATTTCTTGCATGCTATCTAGCTAACAGCTAACCTTTTTTTGCTAGTTATCAAGCTAAATATTGGCCTCCTTTCTAACTAGCTAGCTTTTTTTTAGCTTTCTATCTGGCAATTTAGATGACTTTTTAATCTTTAAGCAGACTATCTAGCTCCCTTTTAGTCTTTTTATCTATTTATCTTTTTGGCTAACTATCAAGCTACCCTTTTAGCTATTTAGTACATTATCTGGCTAACATGTTACTTTTTTGCTAGTTGTCAAACTAAATTTTGGCCTTCTTTCTATCTGGCTATTTACTTATTTAGCAAGCTATCTAGCTCCCTTTTAGTTTTTCACCGGTTTACCTTTCTAGCTATCTTTCAAGCTTTTTTTTAGCTATTTAGCGTAGTTGCTACTTTTGAAATGCATTGCAAGCTGAGTGCTTTTTGCACTATTTAGAAACAAAAAGTAGCTCACAGCTTGAAAAGGGTTGGAGACCCCTGGTCAGCCCTTTGAGACTTCTTGTGATTAAGGGCTAGACAAATAAACATGACGTGACTTGGCAGATTTGGTCTTCCATCGGCAAGAGGAACGTTCAATAAGTAATTCCTTTTTTTGATCCCCCTCCTGAAGTGACCCACAAGGAAGGCAAGTTCAACGCCCAACTGTCAAAACTGATGGCGATCGGCCGGACGAGACACGTGGAATTGTGAGCACCGCCCGGTGAGCTTGACGTCGACTCTAGAAATCTGCGAGCAGTTTTGTACCTCCCGAGGATAAATCTCATTAACATGTTTGGTGTATACGACGGGAGGGTTATTTCCGCGTCGCTCGTTTTTCGGCTTTTTCATCGAAAGTGCGTCCGTTCGGAAGCATAAACGTGCACTTGTAATCATCGGGGCGCCCCCAGTAGCACTGTAATCCTCCTCACTTGTCATCACATTAAATTTTCCAAAATATTTTCTTCAATATTACTTGCAGCGTTTTTCACACATTATTTCGGGTGTGGTATTTTTACGATGTCTGATCCATCAAAAAATGTGAACTTATTTGTTTTGGTGCTCCTCTGAAGCAATCTGCCACCGTGTACCAAAATCTGTTGCTTCCATCCTCTCGAGGGGAATCATTTCCATAATTCCTCTCCCCCTTTGTGATGAATAAAAAATCCAAACCCAGACATTGGATGTTTTTCCTGTGATTTCGTTTGCAAGGTGCCATCAGATTCCAATTGGTTATTTTTCCGTCTCAGGGGTAAGATTTTCACAACTCCTGCTTGTGATGTTGATACCTTGTTTTCTTTGCGATGTCATCTCTTGCTCTGGTGGCAGCCTGCGTTTTCTTTCAAGGTGATCCCACTGATGACTGGAAAAAAAAGATTTTTTTTTCAGAAAATGTTTTGTTGGTCCTGATTCAATATACTGGAGATGTTACCTGAAATTATATTTGGGTGTTGTTACAAGTTATTCTTTTGGGAGCTTTTTAAGCTACTGTGGGGTCATTACGCCCTGCTACAGACTTCTCCATCCGTTTTTTGCTCACAGACAATTTTTTTTCTCTCGAATTGTATCTAGTGTCGTGAAATAGTATTTGCCACTTTCCTTATTTATACGTATATATCTCTCACAATTGTATCACATCATTTAACCAATTTTAACATCACAAAGAGAGGTAATGAGATCGAACTTCCTGTGTGGAGTTTGCATGTTCTCCCCGTGCTTGCGTGGGTTTCTTCCGGGCACTCCAGTTTCCTCCCACATTCCAAAAACATGCATGTTACGCTAATTGGCCGGTCCAAAATAGGTGTGAATGAGCGAGCAAAATTGTCTGTCCCTCTGTGCCCTGCGACCGGCTGGCAACCAGTTGCCCACTGCCCGAAGATGAGGATAAGCGGTGAAGATAAGTGATGGATGGAAAGAGACAGCACAAGGAAATACAAAATGCATTTGTGAAATGTTGTATCCATTCATTAAGACCTATCTTTCCTCCGTGAACCAAATAGCAAGTTTGGCCACCTTTGGTATTTCCTATTGTTGAAATGTTTATTGACTGTGAGTATACTTCTTAACGGTGTTTTAGATCAACCAATCTGTGTGCTTGCTTCTATTTTTTTCAGATTTATAATAATCTTCCAAAATGAATGTACTGCAAATTGATACTTAAAAAAATATGCAGGGTTTTTACCCTTCAAGACATATTGAGAATTTGAGACCTTTTTCTGTGCTACACTTGTGGCAGCCTCTTTTGGGTTATATGGGTAACTAGAAAGTCGATCCCACAATCGAACTAACTATATTTGTTGTATTTCGTTTTTCCGTGTTTATTCCAGTCATGTTGCAAAAAATATTACATCACAAATGCCCTGGAAAGAAAATAGGGAAGATTGGTTTAAGCCAGCAGCACGGCGGCGCAGTGGTAAGCGCGTGTGCGGCACAGTTCTGAGGTCGTGAAATCGAACCTCCTGTGTGGAGTTTGCATGTTCGGTCCCTTCTCAAGCTTTCTTCTTTTTCCTCTTGTTGAGGCTTTTGAGTTTTTCCTTGCCCTCATGTAGGTTTTAGATCAGGGGATGGGGTCATAATGGTCATTATAACAATCATTTGACAACATTATTGAATCACGATATATATACAGTGGAACCTCGGTTTTCGAACGCCTCTCAGTTCGAACAAATCGGTTCTCTACCAAAAATTTCGAGAAATTCTTGCTTCGCTTTTCGTTCAAAAAATCGGAGTTTAAACGCCGGTACGCTAGGGTGCGATGCTGAGCGGCGTACGGGTGTAGATTGCCCCCACCCCTCGTGAAGAACTGTTATGACGTGTGCGCGCACTTCTTTTTGCTTTTGCTTTAGATATCGGTGAACGGAGTGTTTTAGCCCCTAATTATGCCTCCGAAGAAGGTCGGTGCAAGCAGCAAAGTTGCTACAGGTGAAAAAGGAAGGGTAGTGCGTACAACTATTGCATTTAAGAAAGAAATAATAGCAAAATATGAAGAAGGTGTGCGAGTTTCCGATCTTGCTATACATACAGCATGGCTTCTGCTGAGCACCACAAAGGTAAGAAATCCTATTCATAATTCTTTTCTTTATCCTTTAACCGCTCACCACTTTTTGTGGAGACCCGGGTGCTAAATGACGTGTAAACGACCTGATTTTTTTAGTTGTACACGTTCATGTTAGCGTAATCTTTCGTACGGAAGATTACGCTAACGCAAACGTACGATTAGCCTGGGTTAGCTTCATGTTTACGTTCAGGGTGTTGGAACAGATTAAAATGATTTTACATTACATTTAATGGCAAAAACGATTTTCGGTGGTCGACCAAATCGATTTTCGAACAGGGTTCTGGAACAGATTATGGTCGAGAACCGAGGTTCCACTGTACAGTATTTTACAGTTTATGAAAAAATAATCTTTTCACGTCATTCTCCTCACTCTCTAACAATATAGTGTGTAAAACAAACACGTATTTTTGGGGAAAAAAATTAAAGTTTCAAAGTGGGATCGGACGTGCACCAAGAGTAGACCACAAGGGCCTGACCAGTCCAGGTGAGCACCTGTCCCCCTTCAATCACTTTTTGCAGCTCATATGACATCAGCTTGATCAAGAGTATTCCCCATGGCTGTTTTTTTTGGGTGCGAAACTAAGTTGGCATCTTGGTTGCTGTATTTGTTGCTCTACTGTATTTACAGGTCAAGCTGGACATCAGTATTGTTTCTTAATGGGAGGTCAGTCCACGCTCAACACAAAACCTGCCGAGAGCCCTGCACCCACACCCGGTGTCACATTTTAACCCACCCCCAAAACAACAAGCTTTTATAACCATGTTTTGTTTACATACTTCTGAACAGCTTTTCTTCGTGTTCATAATGAAGCTATTTTGTTAACGCCCTTGAAGCATATTGAAACTGTTAAAAACCCTACACTACGGTATTCTGTCCCAAAAGCATAAATAGTAAGCCTTAATTTTTCACGGGGGTGACATTTATAAAAGAACCCTTCATAGGCATAATCTGTGAAGTAGAAACCCAATTTTTTCTTTTACAATTATGAAATTAAGTCCTATATTATACACTGAAACCAAAGAACATACCCTTTTTACAAACCCAAACATACATTTGTGTTTTCAGTGTTTTTTAAGAATGTGTTTTACGATGACTTTTTTTTGTTTAGTTTATTCTTGAATTGTATAGTTTAGTTGTTGGTGCAATAAATAGTCTACGATTGAAATTGACATTTTGTTGCGTCACACGCGGATTTCAGTTGCTTGACTTTCAAGCTGGGCAACACGGCGGCGCAGTGGTTAGCGCATGTGCGGCACAGTTCATGTCATGGGAACCTTCTGCGTGGGTTCAAATCCAGCTCCAGACTTCCTGTGCGGAGTTTGTATGTTCTCCCCGTGCTTGCGCGGGTTTCCTCCGGGCACTCCGGTTTCCTCCCACATTCCCAAAAACATGCATTTCAGGTGAATTGGCCGGTCCAAATTGTCCCTAGGTGTGAATGAGCGAGTGAGTTGTCTGTCCCCGTGTGCCCTGCGATTGGCTGGCAACCAGTTCAGGGTGTCCACTGCCCGATGATTGCTGGGATGGGCTCCAGCACCCCCGCGACCCTACTGAGAATAAGCGGTGCAGCTAATGAGATGAGATGAGACTTTCAAGCTGCTCAGTATAAAAAGGTTCGAAGTTTAAATAATGTATTGGTATTATAATTTAGTAGAAAAATATTTTTAAAATATATATTAATTTGTATTGTATCTAATATTACGATATTATTGGTAATGTACTGATCAAAGGGACCCCCCCAGCCAAAACGTTTTTCTTCGTTCCTTTGCTTTTTCTTTTTATCTGTAATACAAAAAAAAATTATCAGAGCCTCTAAGAATGAAAGATTAAATAAATCTACTTAAAAGCAATCAATAGCATTAAAATGAGCCCAACTTTGGCTCATTTCATACATACGGTACTCTCTTTTTTGTCTTCTGTATTAAAATCCATCTATCCACTCACTCGCTCATTCACACCTAGGGATAATTTGGACCGAGCAATTAACCTGACATGCATGTTTTGGGGAATGTGGGAGGAAACCGGAGTGTCTGGAGGAAACCCACTCAAGCTCGGGAAGAACATGCAAACTCCACACAGGAAGGATGGTCGTCGGATTAGATCCCATGACCTCAGAACTCTGCCGCGGACGCGCCAACCTTTCCGTATTGAAATCCATTATTACCCAACACCTATCGAGCCTTTTCCGTGTTTGTAAACGATAAAGAAATGTGATGTATTGTCAGTTTTTAGCAGCCCATTGACACAAAAAGATCGTAGATCATCGATAGAAACAGTTCGAAATAGCACAATGTATGTGCTAGCTGCAAGCTAGTGACTTTATTTTAGTCATCAACGCTAAAAAAACAAATGTCGTTTGATGGGCGTTGGATTTCTTCATACGGAGGTATTTGAAAATTGGCCTTTAAAGTGCTTGAATTTGGCCATGAAAAAGGTGTACAAACACTGCAATTAGTTTTTATCATTTTCGAGATATAGCATGCATTTAAAACTCCCTAAAAGTCATCGGTATTGGTTTCCAGAAACAGGATTTATAACTTATAGGTAGGGGGGAAAACGGTTGTCATGCAGCCTGAAAATATATGCCTAGTCCTAGTAAATCTTGGGAAACACTGCAAGACATCCATTGAATATCGCAATGACATTTTTATATGTAAATAGTGGCTCCCGGTTAGGCGCCGTCAAATCTTTTTATGCCTCATGTCATGCCCGAGATAAACTCATTTTGCGCCCTAACGTTCTTAATTTAATCTCTGCTGCGATGCAACTGCGCCGGAGAGTCGCTCGGTGAGCGCGACTCCATTAAAATAAATGTTTCCGAATGCATTTGCGCCATTAGCACGCGTCGTCCCGGGATACGGGCTTTTTGTTTTGCGTGAGATCAAAGGACTTTCATCGTTGCAGTGAAGGGAGGAAGGGTCTTTGTGGGGATGGACTAAATCCTGCAGTACGTACCGGAACATATAGAAGACGGATTGGTTTTACGCATATACATTATATACGAGTCGGGAGGGATTAATTCATTGCGTGTTAAGCCTTCGAGAAAACTGGTCTTAATTGCTGACCCCAAAGCTGGTTGAATATTAAATATATGTCACGTTGACCTGCATCCCTTCACCCAGCAGGCATCGTCCCAATAATAAAGCATCCAAAACGTTTCTCGCGCTCTCCATCTTTATATACTTCACTCGTGTCCTTTTTATGACACTCCAGGCAGCCTTTACGTCGACATTCCCCCCCTTAGTGCTCAGCCATCAGAATATAAAGCACTTTTTTCTTTTTTTTTTTTCTAGATAGACACCAACCTGGCAGATTGCGATGGCGTGCTATAAAAGTCTACTCATGATGTTGCTGCTGGGCAAGCACGACTTTGTTTGCCAGCTGGTCCGACGCTCGCCTCGAAAAATATCTCGGCGGCTGTCATGAGATGTTGTAAATACTTTCATGTTTCACTTTTGATGACTTGACTTTGGAGTTTGGAGTCAAAAGGTTTTAAGTGGCAGATGGTTAACGCGAAAATACAAAAAGATGTTCGCGGTTCTCACCAAACGGCTGAGTTAGACGGATCAGACTTGCCGAATTTAGGGTTTGTACAGCTTTTTCATGGCCAAATCCAAACACTTTCAAGGACATTTTTTCCCGTACTTTCGTAGGAAGGAATCCAGTGCAGATCAAAACAAGGGTCTTTTTTTTGTTCACATTAATGACTAAAAGTTGCCATGTTGCTGCTAGCGTATATACTTTGTGCTAATTCTCACTGTTCCTATCTATGATCTACGATATTTTTGCGAGGCTGCTATAAACTGAGATGAATTCTGCTATTCTGTTTCAACAATGCACACGCAGCTTGGCTACGTCACACTTCTTTACAAACACCGAAAGGGTCCTATAGATGTTTGGTAATAATTAAGTTCAATACGGAGACAAAAAAAATTAAGAAAATACTCTATGTATTAAAAAAATAGTCAAATATGGACTAATTTTAATGATATTGATGGCTCTGACGCAGAGTGCATTCAATCGTTAATCTTAGAGACTCCTAATCTTTCGCGTTTTGATAGTTCTTATTTCAGTTTTTAGTTTTTGCGTGTTTTTCAGACGATCTGTGTCTAAATTGGTGAAAATAGAATTGTAAATCGTTATTTTTAATAGCACTGAAGAGTTAATATTTTCATTTTTTGTTTTGTTGTTTTGCATTTTCAGGGATTTTGTGTTGTTGTGTGACTTTAAAACTGTTCAGCGTGTAAAAAGCTAAAATTGTTTTGTATTTTACATTTTTAAGATCTGTGAAAATTTTAATCCATATTTCATGTGTTTTTCAGGGATACCTTGCAAAACATAATAATTTGGTGCATAATGTTTTATCAGACATTAGAAGACATTTGGGAGCCGAAAGAGACGGTTTTCTAAATAGAGATGTCCTCTTGGGTGCGACCAGTAGGGGGCAGTGATATGTCATAATGCCAAGCCACATGAGCAGTTATACCAGCGTCATTTCCACGCACTTTTTAAAAAATTTTTTTTTTTCATTTATTGAGTGTCCGAGTTACCTGCCTCGACTGTCTCCAAGATGCTTTTCTGTTATAGGTCAATGTCATATAAGCTGCTCGGATATCGTGAAGATGACGATATGGCATTGACTGAACTCCCTCCCACAACCTTTCTCTCTCTTCACTCTGTTCAAAACCTCATGTAACAAAGTTTATTTTGAGTCTTATGAATATTTTTGAATTGTCTTTATTGTCAATGATAACAACGTAAAGAAAACTGTTTGCAACGAGATTAGACATGGCACTCAAAGATAAACACACAATAAATTCTTTAAAAGAGGAAAAATAAGACTTTAAAATTATTGACATGATAGTTCTTCGTTTCGTCGGACCTGCGGCCGCATGTTCTGGACACTCGGGTGAAGAGAGGGGCGGAGCTGTCAACTTATCACCACCTGGTGGTGAGTTGGCTTCGATGGTGGGGGAAGATGCCGGTCCGACCCGGCAGACCCAAGCGTGTTGTGAGGGTCTGTTGGGAACGGCTGGCAGAATCTCCTGTCAGAAGAAGTTTCAATTCGCACCTCCGGCAGAACTTTTACCATGTCCCGAGGGAGGCGGGGGACATTGAGTCACTGAGGTGGTCAAAAAGCTCCTCTGTGGCAGAGCCCTGGGGCTCGATGAGATCCGCCCAGAGTTCATTAAGGCTCTGGATGTTGTGGGCGTTTCATGGTTGACACGCCTTTGCAACATCGCATGGACATCGGGGACAGTGCCTCTGGTCTGGCAGACTGGGGTGGTGGTTCCCCTCTTTAAGAAGGGGGACCGGAGAGTGTGTTCCAACTACAGGGGAATCACACTTCTCAGCCTCCCTGGTAAGGTCTATCCAGGGGTACTGGAGAGGAGGGTCCGCCAGGAGGTCGAATCTCGGATTCAGGAGGAACAGTGTGGTTTTCGTCCTGGACCAGCTCTACACACTCTGGAGGGTCTTTGAGGGTGGATGGGAGTTTGCCTGTCCGGTCTACATGTGTTTTGTGGACTTGCAGAAGGCATTCGACCGTGTTCCTCTGGAGGCCCTGTAGGGGGTGCTTTGGGAGTATGGGGTACCGCACAGTCTTATCCGGGCTGTGCGGTCCCTGTATGCCCGGTGCCAGAGTCTGGTCCGCATTGCCGGCAGTAAGTCGAATTTGTTCCCGGTGAGGGTTGGACTGTGCCAGGGCTGCCCTTTGTCACCGATTCTGTTCGTAACTTTTATGGACAGAATTTCTAGGCGCAGCCTTGGTGGGGATGGAGTCCGGTTTGGGGGCCTCAGCATTGCGTCACTGCTTTTTGCAGATGACGTGGTGCTGTTGGCTTCATCAGGCCGTGATCTTCAGCTCTCGAGTGTAAAGCGGCCGGGATGAGGATCAGCACCTCCAAGTCTGAGACCATGGTACTCAGTCGGAAAAGTGTGGCATGCTCCCTCAGGGTTGGGGAAGAGATCTTGCCCCAAGTGGAGGAGTTCAAGTATCTTGGGGTCTTGTTCACAAGTGAGGGTAGGATAGAACGGGAGATCAACAGACCGGTCGGTGCAGCGTCTGCCGTCATTCGGACCCTGTACCGGTCGGTCGTGGTGAAGTGGGAGCTGAGCCGAAAGGCAAAGCTCTCGATCTACCGGTCGATCTACGTTCCTACCCTCACCTATGGTCATGAACTTTGGGTCATGATCGAAAGAACACGATCCCGGATACAAGTGGCCGAAATGAGTTTCCTCCGCAGGGTGTCTGGGTTCTCCCTTAGAGATAAGGTGAGAAGCTCAGTCATCCGGGAGGGACTCTGTGTGGAGCCACTGCTCCTCCGCATTGAGAGGAGCCAGTTGAGGTGGCTCGGGCATCTGATAAGGATGCCCCCTGGACGCCTCCCTCGGGAGGTGTTCCGGGCATGTCCCACCGGCAGGAGGCCCCGGGGGCGACCCAGGACACGCTGGAGAGACGGCCGGCTTGGGAACGCCTCGGGATCCCGTCGGATGAGCTGGAGAAGGTGGCTGGGGATAGGGACGTCTGTGTTTCCCTTTTAAGGACGCTGCAACCGCGACCCGACCTCGGATAAGCGGAAGATAATGGATGGATGATGGATAGATGATTTAATGATAAAAACAATCTTATGAAAAGTAGTGCAGTAACATATGCTATTGCATGAATGTCATAAAAGGGTGTGAAAAAGCATTTAACAATGTAACGTTAAATTATCATTAACTAGGGAGGCCAGCCATATCCAGGGGGTCTAATTTACCTTCCACCAAGAAGTTGAAGTAACATGGGATTAAACAAATTATTATTGGCTGAATTACTTCCCACAATGCTCTCTTTCTCATTCAGTTGAGTATCTTGTGCAAAAACACAAATTTGTTAAACTATGGGTCTTAAGACCTGCAGTGAGAAGGGAAAAGCTATTACATGATAACCATCGAAAAAAATCTTGAGATCTTTAGGAAATACAAAAAATGCACACGAATCGATAGTCTTCCTAAGATGGAAAGCCATAACTGATTGATGGTTAAGACCATTATTAGAAAAAATAAGGACGTGATTAAAGCAAGGAATTATTCTATGAGTAAGACGATCCTTTCCATTCACCTGCTACTCCACTAAACCAGCTCAATTTACGGACACCCCTGGCTTAGTCTCTTTATTCTCAAGTGTCTATTTTTCAAAATGATCTTATGAATGACAATAAAGACAATTCTGTTTTATGATGAATTTTATATCAATTTTTTTCTCTGCTGCTGCAACTGCAGTCAACTTTTTCCGATAAATTATATATTTTTTTAAAATCGCATTCGTTTTAATGATGCCCCACAGCAGATGCTACCCATTCATAATACATCACTCTCGCATACTATAACTTCACCAAATGTTTTTATACTTTTATCTATTTTATTTATTTCAGAAAGCCCAGCTGGTTGTTTTTTTCCATCGCAAAACCAAATATCCTATTCAGCATGACCAAAAAGGCTTTGGGCTTAAGTAATAGTTATGTTAAAAAATGAAAACTAGAGGCAATTTGCCCAAGATAAATTATTTATTATAAATATCTCCGGACTATAAAGCTCACCCAAAAACCCCAAATTCGCCAGAAATATGAAAGTGCTCCTTATAACCCGTCGCGCCTTATATACGGCAAAATACGGTGGTCGGGATTGGAAATGTATTCAGTATTTGTGCAACTATCGATGAATCGTAAAACACCCTCGACCATGATTTTAAAGCATAGTATGCAGTGGGAATCAAACTCGGATCGTGGGGGTAAAAAGAGCCGACACTAAAACCACTGGCCCACCGGGGATAAAAATTATATATGAAAAGTATTTGATTTTATCTCATTATCACACTATTTTCACGGTGCCAGAAACGAATGTCGGAAAATAGAGAAAGCGGATATTTCGTCCTGAGAGATAAAAGGTTAAGTCAGATTCATCATCAGACACATCAAAGAGTTATTTCCCTCGTCGTGTTTGTTTTTTTGCACTTTCGGTTTTCTCCATTGTATAATATTCTTTAAAATAGCATGATAACAAGATCTAATGTCCTTCTGAATGTCATCTGTATCACTAATGGTCTAACGGTAATGTTTCAGCACTCTTACTGCAGTGACCCTGGTTCTATTCCCGTTGCAGTCAATGTTTTGCAATTTTGGTCAGCGACAGTTTTTAACTGATCAATCATTGCCTTATATACCATAAGTGTATAAAATGTGCAGTGTTTATACACGATTATTATTATATTATTCGCAAGTATAATATCAGTCTCCATTGCTACGCAGATGACACTCAACTATATGTTCCGATGGCGGTATCTTCCACACTAAACTGTGGAAATATGGAGGCCTGCCTCACTGAGATAAAACAATGGATGTCACTCAACTTCTTGCGCCTTAACTCTGAAAAGACCGAAATGTTAGTTATTGGTCCATGTTCTCAAAAACTGCTTTGAACATTGACAAATGTAATATCACCCAGAGTGACCCAGTCAAAAACGTAGGTTTCATATTTGACCCCGATCTGTCTTTTCAAACACATGTGAAGAATGTTATTATAACAGCTTCCAGGCAGCGTCAAGAAGAAGGATGCCTCTCGTCTCAATAAACTGGCTAGGAAAGCGAGCTCTGTTGTGGGCAAAGAGCTGGACAGCCTAACAACAGTAGCTGAGAGACGAGCACTGAAAAAGCTGAGGTCAATCATGGACAATCCATCGCATCCACTACACAGCATTATCTCCAGACAGAAGAGCAGTTTCAGCGACAGACTGCTGTCACTGTCTTGTACTACGGACAGACTGAAGAGATCTTTTCTTCCTCATGCCATGAGGCTCTTTAACTCCACCCGGCAGAGTAAAGGCCCACATTAAACCACACCACCTACATTGGATATTACCGAATCTTACTGCAATATGTATTCTGTGTAGCACTATTTAGTTACTCTATATAACACGCTACAGTGGGCATTTGCACGTCACACTGGGTATTTGTATTTTGTATTCTTTTGGCTTTATTATTGTACTGTTCTCAGCTCAGGGATGCTGCTGGAAATGTGAATTTCCCTTAGGGGATGAATAAAGTATCTATCTATCTATCTATCTATCTATCTATCTATCTATCTATCTATCTATCTATCTATCTATCTATCTATCTATCTATCTATCTATCTATCTATCTATCTATCTATCTATCTATCTATCTATCTATCTATCTATCTATCTATCTATCTATCTATCTATCTATCTATCTATCTATCTTCGCAACATTGTTAAAAATTTGCCTTATGCTGTCCCAGTCTGATGCGGAGATTATAATTCATGCGTATGTTACATCCCGTCTCCTATCCTGTAATGTATTACTTTTCGGTCTCCGAAGTCCAAAATCAAGAGCCTTCAGCTGGTACAAAATGCTGCAGCGAGGCTTTTAACTAAGACAAGAAAGTTTGATCACATTACCCTGATT
Organism: Urocampus carinirostris; assembly: GCF_059441175.1. Lineage (NCBI taxonomy): Eukaryota > Metazoa > Chordata > Actinopteri > Syngnathiformes > Syngnathidae > Urocampus > Urocampus carinirostris. The sequence continues at coordinate 7,566,167 of NC_142360.1, forward strand.
TTAGCTAACCTGCATTGGCTCCATGTTAGCCTAAGATGTGATTTTAAGGTTCTCTTGGTATTATACAAAATCATGCATGGACTTGCTCTCTCATATCTTTCAGATTTAATTTCCCCCTATGTTTCAGGCCGGAGCCTTCGCTCTGAAAACGCTGGTCTACTAGTGATCAAAAGAGCCAAGAAGAGATCCGCAGGTTCGAGAGCGTTCTCCATCTGGGCACCGGTGCTGTGGAATGCTCTTCCCCCTGAGATTCGATCTGCAACCTCAGTGGAAATGTTTAAATCCAAGCTTAAAACACACTTCTATTCTATTGCATATGAATAACCTATATATTATGTTACTTGTGTGTGCATGTGTGTGTTTGTTTGTGAGTTATATGCTCCAAAATGGCTAAACAGATTTTTGTTAAGATTTACACAATTGTAATTTAGGTCTGCCCAAGTGTCCTTAGCTAGGTTTCATGTTAAGGCAATCCCAATTCATACCAATGAAATCAATAAACATCTGCTTTTGTGAGGTCTCTAACGTCCTTTAGCGCCCAAATTTGTTTCTGCAGCTCCCGAGCACTGATCACTCCAAGCAGCCGAATCCAATCTTCTATCGGCCTGGCAACGCCAGGGCCATTTGCTTGTTATGATTGGTTGGTTGGTTGGATCCCTTCACCACATGGGTCGTAGGGGTACCATTTCCTGTGGTGTGCCTTGGGCAAGTACAGCCTGGTGGCGCCCATCCCTCTCAAAATATGCTATCTCTTACTGTATTTCTAATCCCATGTGCTATTGCCAAGTGTGACTTATATATGAAAGATTATGTGACAAAGGACTATTTTGGGGATGGCTGCCTCATATCTAGGGCGCCTTAAAGTGTGGAAAATACGGTACATAAACACCTTAGGCTTAGAGCTATGAGTGAACCCGGTGAATAAAAGATTTTCTTCTTCTCTAATGAATGAATCAGGACCTCACTCTTCACACACCTCCCCACCCCTCTGTATTTTGCATGTCCTGATATTCGGAAGGGAACAGATGGGGATTGTGGCCCGGGTCAGTCCAAGCATAGGCAGCAAAGGCAATAGGATTTCTCTAACACCAGGGGTCTTTGAAGGACTCCACCAACGGCCAGCTGGCTCCTGTCGAGGGGATGCCGACCCTGTCAGGTCCGAGCCGTTTGATCCAGCTCTACTTTTATCTGGCTCGGATTTGATTTATCACCCCTCCCTCGCTAGGTGGACTTTTACAGAGCCAAAGTAGTCTGAGCTGCAATTAGATCCCATTACTTCCCCGATGCCTGGTGGGGTTTTTGCAACCCTTAAGGTCGTATAGGCGCTCGGTAAAAATCTAACCTCGGACAGAAAACCGCAGCATGTACGCGGCATTTGTTGCATCTGCGTCGTGTGCCCAAGAAATTTGCACTTGTAGGGGGCGTCACCACATCACGGACTGAACTATAATCAAAGACTTACAGCAGGGGTGTCTAAACTTTTCAGAAAGCGGGCCAGGTTTGGTAAGTTGAAAATGTGTGATAGCTGACTATTCAGCCTGGTATTCTTTGAAGAGTCTTAATAAATTCACCCTCCGAGAAAGGGTTGCAGTGCTTGGTAATCAGCGTCGCGACCTCATAGCTCACTTTTCTAGCATTGGCAGGGTCTCGTAAAAAAGGACTGCTGTGCCGCTAAAACAGCTTCCAATTGTTTCACCTTTTCACAGTGTTCGTCTGGCAGTGCCTCGTAATCATATTATATTGCGGTTTCTCTGTATCATTTTCACACGCAATTGTTTAGGATTCCAGTGAAAGAATACCCCAAATTCCACTTGTCCTGGAAGCGGCGACCCTCACAGTCAACTTTCCTTTTTTTTTATTTAGAATCGCTATGTTGGAAATGGGGTGGGCTAAGATTTTTACAGAAAGCCAAGGGCAAGGTGGTCAAAAGGCTACTGCCATTATCTGGTGAAATTAGATAGATAGATAGATAGATAGATAGATAGATAGATAGATAGATAGATAGATAGATAGATAGATAGATAGATAGATAGATACTTTATTCATCCCCTAAGGGAAATTCACATTTCCAGCAGCATCCCTTGAGAACACGGGAGCTATGTAAATATTTTTTAGTACAAATTCATTTCATACTGCGGTCAACATTACTGGCAGGCCATATTTTGTTAATTTTATGACAAAGGCTGCAGGCCAGTAAAAATGTGAACACAGGCCATAACTGGCCCCTAGGCCAGACTTTGGACATGCCTGACTTAATAATAATAATTATAATTTCCTTTGTATTGTCATTCTTTGTAACAATGTACACAGAACGAAATGTCGATACACCTGACCCGTTGTAGCGAGCCGATGCAGCCGCAGCCAACAGAGGGCGCCGCCATTTTAACAATTAGGTATGACTCGGCCGAGGCGCGAACCAGCGACCTCCCAGTCTCAAAGCGGGCACACTACCATCTAGGCTACTGAGCTGGTACAGTACCTAACGAAAGTATTCTCCCCAAGAAGCTTCTGTCATTTTTCCACATTTCAGGCAGTAAAATTAATAGTCATACTCTTTATAAATATGCTTTTCATGGAAGAGTTGTAAGATCTTATATATACTGTGCACAAAGGATCACCATCAAACCTCAAGGAACCGGTTTTCAATCATCTGTGGTCTGAGCAGCCCGTTGAGACTCCTTGTGTAAGGGCGTCACAAAAAGACATGATTTGATTTAAGGATGAACGGACCAATTTTTCTGTTTTGAGATATGCAAAAATTATAGAGGCATACCCCAAAAAACTTGTGGTTGCAGCAAAGGGAGGTTGTACAAAGTATTAACTGAAAGGGGGACAATACTTTAGCAATGTCTACTTTTTAATGTTTTATTTGTTCGCACAATCCAAATGTTGAATACAATTGTGTCTTAGATATTGTTTCTTAAAATGTATGTTAATTTTTTTAGCTATAAGTTTGAAGCCTGAAATATGGAAATATGTCAAAAATTCCTCAAGGTTTCTTTGTTTACCTCAAATTGAGGTTTTTGAGTTTTTCCTTGCCCTCATATAGGTTATAGATCAGGGGATGGTGTCATAATAGTCTGTGGTTTGCAATAATCTGTGGTCTGTGCAGCCCTTTGAGACTTTTTGTGATTAAGGGCGTCACAAATAAACATGACTTGACTTGACATGTTTTTGAGTGTTTCCTTGCCCTCATTTAGGTTTTAGATCAGGGGATGGTGTAATTTTCAATATTCTGTGGTCTGTGCAGCCCTTTAAGACTCCTTGTGATTAAGGGTGTCACAAATAGACATGATTTGACTTGACTGTGGGACGAATGGACAAATCTTTCTGTTTCGAGATATGCAAAAAGTATAGAGGCATACCCCAAAATACTTGTGGTTGCAGCAAAAGGAGGTTGTACAAAGTATTAACTCAAAGGGGGTCAATACTTTAGCAATGTCTACTTTGTAATGTTTTATTTGTTCGCACAATCTAAAATGTTGAATACAATTGTGTCTTAGATGTTGTTTCTTAAAACGTATGTTAATTTTTTTAGCTATAAGTCTGAAGCCTGAAATATGTAAATATGTCAAAAAGTTCTTGGAGGGGGGATTACCTCATGTGCGGCCTCTTCTAAAGGTTTCTTCGTTTACCTCAAGTTGAGGTTTTTGAGTTTTTCCTTGCCCTCATGTCGGTTTTAGATCAGGGGATGGTGTGATAATAACAGTCTAGTTTGCAATAGTCTGTGGTCTGTGCAGCCCTTTGAGACTCCTTGGGATTAAGGGCTATACAAATTAACATGACTTGACTAATTTTGCAAGGCACAAGAAATGGTGATTTCTAACTCGAGAGTTACTTTCAGAGTAACACGCTGTCTTCGGGTTTCCCTGACCTGGGGGATAATGCAATTACTTTTTAAAAGAAGTAACTGATAAATAACTATACATCCATCCATCAATCCATTATTTGCACCGCTTATCCTCAGTAGGGTCACGGGGGTGCTGGAGCCCATCCCAACTGTCTTCGGGCAGTGGGCAGGGGACACCCCGAACTGGTTGACAGCCAATCGCAGGGCACACAGGGATAGACAATTCGCTCGCTCATTCACACCGAGGGACAATTCGGACCGGCCAATTAACCTAACATGCATGTTTTTGGAATGTGGGAGGAAACCGGGGTGCCCGGAGGAAACCCACGCAAGCACGGGGAGAACATGCAAACTCCGCACAGGAGGTTTGATCTCATGACCTCAGAACTGTGCCCCACACGCGCTAACCACTGTGCCGCCATGCTGCCCTGATAAATAACTAATTTTGTTTTTTTTCGTACGACTGTACATCTGAAAACCAGTCGCGATGCATTCACTTTTTCAAGCGGCTCGGTCACGCAACTAGCTAAAGTGGTCGTTAGCCGGCACAATTTGCGAACATGAAGCGCAAAAAGGGTAATCCACGGGTGCAAAAGTGAGCATCTGCGCACTCGGCTCTTGTTACCAGAACATTGACCCAAACAGATGTGAAGACAGCCCCCTCGTGTTGAGTTCAAGTACCCAAAAGATTTGTAGACAAGCCGTTTCTTCTTTTACTCACCCCAAGTTACGTCTCGTCACCTTGGAAACCTGGTCCGTCTCAGCTTCTTGTGGCCCGGCCTTGAATTTTTTCTCCTGTTGGGTAGAATTGTTCAGAAAAGGAAAATTCAAACCTTGGTTTCCTCACGTCTTGATTGCTGCAATTTTCTTTTCAACACAATTTAATTGAATGGTTTGTGTTCTAAGGAATCCTTTTTTGAGCCAAGGCAGATTTTCTATATTGGAAAAATAAAAATGTGCATTGATATCGTTAAAAAAAAAAATCAAATTTAATCTTTTAATATTAGAATTTTCAAACAATAAACTCATAATTTTTTTAATTAGTTTTTGTAGTTGTATTCTTTTTTTGTAAATGGTTTGTATGGGTGCTTGAAATCCTTGAAAATGCTTGAATATTAATGTGTTTTCAAGGGTTGAATAGTGCTTGATTTTGGGTGAAATGCTTGTAAATGCTTGAAATTGTTGCCATGTTTCTCAACTAGTCTGCTTTCAAATGAAGCAGACACTGCTCGGTGGTCGCTTCGCTTTGCCATTGCATTTCTTCCCTTCTGAATACAGCGTCACCAGCCCCCATGAATCGCGCCCAAGAGGACAAGTGCTTGCTACGCCTAAACAGGGCCCTATGAAATGGGTATTAGTGAAAGGATTAAGTATGGCCATTTATTATGGGCCATGCACAGGGTTTGTACGGGTCCTTGAAATCCTTGATATTGCCTTAAGTGCAATGTAATGTTTTCAAGATTAAAAAATGCTTGAATTTTGGGTGAAATGCTTAAAATTGTTGCCTATTTTTTTTAACAAGTCTGCTTGTAAATGACGTCAACACTGCTCTGTGGTGGCATCGGTTTGCCATTGTGTTCCCTCCCTCATGATCACAGCAGCTGGCATAAGTTTGTATGGCATCATCCCATAAAGCATCATCGACCCCTACGGGTCGCGCTCAAGAGGACAAGTGCTTGCTAATCCTAAACAGAAATGAAATATGTATTAGTGCAAGGATTATCTATGATTATGTATGCATGGATATTTATTATGAGTGATGTAAACTGAAAATGTAAGCTACATATTACTGTCATTTCTAACCAACACCTATATGGTGTCATGATTACCGATGCACCAGTGCCCGCTCATTTGGCGCCAACTGCCGCGGGTTCTGATTGGCCCCCTGTCACCATTTGAGCCCTGTCCTGTCAATCTCCTGTTGTCAGTCCGTCTGCCAATCTCCATGTATACTAGGCTAGCTTTTTTTTTTACCCTGACTCTCGCCTGTCCTGTTTTTACTCCTGTTTGTCTCCGGCTAGGACCTGTATGGATCCTGACCACGTCCGCTCTCCCGTCCCGGGTCACGACCCCGTTTTGTTCCCAACTTTGTCTACTCTCCCGTTCTGGCTTACGACTCATTTTCGACCACGTCTTGTTCTCCCAGTCCCGGCTACCGACCAGTTTTCCGCCCCTAACACCGCCATCGCTCGCTACAGAATATCCACTTCTGTGTTCGCATCACAATCCGAGTACGAGAGTGGCTTGCCTCCCGCGCCCAGCGAACACTGGATCATGGGTGCACCCCTTCCTCTCTCTTTCAATAAAACTTGTGGTAAACGTCACGCGAGTGGGTCCTGTTTCCGTTCCGGTCCTGACATGTGAGGAGAAATTCGTCTCAAAAACAAAAATATTCACGATTTTTTCAAAATCTAAATATCATATGTCTTACTAAATACACACACAAGATTAAAAATCGTATATGTATATCGCAGGTATATGAGTGGCTTTGCAAAATACATGATTCACACTGGATTATTTTATTTTAATGGTACTGAAGAAATTGGAAATTTGGCTTTGAAAGTCCTTAAAAAGTGCTTGAATTTGGCCATGAAAAAGATGTAAGAACCCTGAAAGTACCTTGTAAGAACCCTGTAAGGACATTTTAGCATTACTATTGTATGAAATGCACAATCATCATCAGATGGTTTAACTAAGTAGTATTTTGATTTTGCAATATAAATACATGTTTTTCTAGTTAAAAAACAAAAACGGTAAAATATGTATTTTTTTCATTTATTTTCCTAAAATCGGTATTGATTTTTCTAGTAAAATAAAATGCTTAATATACTTAAAATAATTTGATTTTTTTAAAAATTTGGAATGGTTTTAAACTATTTGACGAAATAAAAAAAAATATAGATAAATAGATATGCAATAATTCCATCTTAAAATTATAATACTAACTAAATTGGCCAATTCAAGTATTTTTCACATTGTTTTACTATTACGCCTCTAATTTGACAAGTAAACATTTAAAGCTTGAGTCACTTCACACTAAATGTAAATCTTTACATGAGTATGTATTTTTAATGCTATTTAATCCTAAACACTTATATTACTTGTACATCATACTTACTGAATACTACTTTGTTATTTTAATGTTTTCAAGCTGGGTACCAAGGGTCCGGAAACCTTAGCCAGTTAGCATTTCTATCCCACGCTTTATGCCAATTTTTACCTCAGAACCTATTAACGCTGTATCCTAGGGGTCTACTGTACCATGATGCTTACTTTCTGTAGGGAGGGGCCACAGTCTCACACTGTAGTCGAGAGCAATCTTCTCTTCTCAGGGTACGGAGGCGCTTTTCGGGGGTCTGGCGTTGTCTTGACATGGTCCGAGAGTCTGTGGTTAGGGTAAGGCGGAGGTTTTCGAGCCCTGCGGCCTTGCCCCAGAGGCGGTTTTCCGGCCCCCGCGAGAGGTGGCCCCGCTGAGGATGCCCGCATCTCTTCGTCATCTGGTGTGGGCGTTTTAAAGTCTTGCGGCGGGCAGCTAGCGGACGGGTGTCGAGACATTACAGAGGGACAGAAGCGCACGGTGGACGGACGGTCGCCTTTTGGCGGCTCGATGACGACAGAGGGGCTCCGCAAGGCGACGGGGTGACACTTAGGGGACAACGGGGAGATGGGGCTAATCATGACAGAGGAAGAACCTCCTGGGGAGGATGGGGGAGATTTGGGAAGGTTTATTGTCAGTGGGGAGAGTCCGGGGGTGGGCGGACGGACGGGGAGATTCCTTGGAGGGGAATCTGGATTGTTGAGCAAGGTGAGGAGCTCTCCAGGTCGAGGAGAACTTCCAAAGCAAAGAGTTCTGGTCAATTCTGTGCTTAGTTGGCATGGGGGTGACCGCTTCCCGCTGAGATGGTCTCTCCTTAATGTGAACGTGGCTACTCTGTTGTCTATTGAGACAGAGGGTCTCGGGTGGGGATCGATCACCTCGTTGGAGCCGGAAGAGGAGCAGCTATCGCCTCCTGTGGCCTGGTGCTGATCTTCTTCATCCAGGTCCATGCAGGAAGTCAGATAGTCGATCTGATGCACCACCTGGACACATACGGTGAAAGTGTCATTTGCTTGTTACTGGGAGATTTTTCGGAGTAGAAATTGAGCAGACGGGCTTGGAACAGTTATTAGTTAAACATTTACCGAAGACAATTTCTGGTTTACTTTAGGTAAATCTTTGTTTTGTGTATCAGATTTATTGTTATTTGGTTTCTTCTGCTGGAGAATTAAAGGCCTGCTGATTAGTTTTTCTACAGGTACACTACTTGGCATCACATCTGATGCTATTTGATTGGCTATGGTCCTATGAAAGAGTATGTGAACCGTTTGGAATTTCTCACATTGCTTATGCTTAAAATCATACTAAAATGTGATCTGATATTTGTCATACTCACTAACACAACTAGTTTCCCAAATTTTAATGAGGATAGCATGCAAACAAAGACCAAAGGGGGAGGAATAAATAATCAAACCATCCAAAATTCACACAATAAAAAACAGTGTCTGCTTTTAACTGTAGAGGTTTACAGATTTAGATTTAGATTTAATTTATTGGTCCCCTTAGGGAAATTCACTCTTACCGACTGTACCTGGGTAAATGACAGGCATTACATGACAAAAAACGCAGAATGTCAAACATATTTGACAGTGTGGAACAATCAGGGGAAACTGATTGAATGGGATAGCATGCAAACTATGACAGGATGGGGAGGAATAAGTAATTGAACTGCCACATTTGATATTTAATACCCCCCAGCACCACCCAATCCCCCACCACCACCATAACCTCTACATATACACTTAAGTTCCTAATAATTATGATTGCTCTGTTCTACTAAAAATTGGAACATTCATATACATGAGAATTTTTGTTGTTGGGCTGAACTAAAAACCACTGAAAAAAACAAGCCTATCGTGAAATGGTCCACTAGCTATGTAAATTTGCAAGGTAAATCCACCCAAACATTTATAGTTTCCCATATTTGAACGAGAATAACATGCAAACCATGACTGAAGGGGAGAGGAATAAGTAACTGAATCCTGCTCCGTCTCAAAATCACACGGAAGAGTGGCTTCTTTAACTAAAACTACCCAACCTTTATAGTCTTCCATATTTCTATCAAGATAGCATCACAAAAAAATTACAGAAAGAGGGGGAATGATTCCTCGAACCCCCTTTCTTTGTAAATAATCAAACAGATGAAAAAAGCAGTGCTTTAACTCAAACCACCCAAATATATATAGGTTTCCATAGTTTAACCGAGATAGCATGCAAACAATAACACAAGGGGGAGGAATGAGTAATGTAAATGAAGCCCACAAAAAAGTTCTGATCAACAGACAGTTGCTTAAATAGTAGAAAATTGGTTTCAACTGTTCTTTGAGTCTCCTTAGGGCAGCGTTTAGAGTTACTTATCCCTCCCCCTTTTTACCACTAGCTGCAGCCATAATAAAATGGTTTAGATTCATCATCGAGTTGGAACAATCAATTCCACACTTCTTAACGATCAATCAACATAATTATGGATCCCTCTGTGTCATAAATTACAACGTGATATCAAAGCTCAACTTTGGTGTGTTCTTCTAACTGCAATAAAAGTTTTCTTGAACAAAATCACAAACTCACAGTTAGCTTTAGCGCTAGGGATGGTAATTGTGAAGCTTTCTGGCTTCACTTGTCTCTTGTAATTCATTTTTAACCCCTTAACGTTACGACGGCTCGCCGAGGGGCTGCTGGACTGTTGATAAACAAATACTTGCCTGTACGATTTCACCGGTCACTGAACTGCGTCATGCCATATATAATTGGAAAGCTCAAACTCTTGGGATTCAAGATATGCTAATCATTTCAAAATATACCCATAACAGAAACATCATGAAACAAAAAATGTAACCAAAAAACTATAAAGCCGGTATGACGCGATTGTGTGGTTACATTCACAAGAGTCCAGTGAATCCAACCATCTAAATTATTTACTCCTAAACACACAATAATGCCAACAGATGAAAAAAAAATCAGACTAAAAGCATTTCTGCAAAGTTTGATGATCCTTGTTGTAATCTATGTGTTTTCACTACATAACTCCCCTTTTTAAAATAATCAGACTCGGCAGATGATTTCCGCTATAGCCGTTAGCCCCTGACCTTTTCATTGACACCCCTCTTGGCCAATTGCAAGCTTTTTTTCTACACTCCATAGCCTGTGACAACCCATGAGAGCCTCATGACCCACTTCGGCTTCAAAAATCTTTTGCCAATATTGAGCGATTCAAATGTGGATTGACACATTGGTTAGCCAATTGAATTTCCAACGTAATTTTACACAATTTTACCGTCTGTATTGAAATCAGAGCCAAAAATAAACTTGCGTAATTGCAACCCGGGATCCATTTTTATACGCGAGTATCACGCCCAAGTGTGCACAATCAAGGATTGACTTCTGGAAAGAGAAGTCAAACATTTACATCTCTTTCACAATGTCCAAAAATTGGCCAAAGTAAAATGCAAGGTTGCAAAGTTTTTAGGGCTGTAATCTGGGCATCTCCAAATAGCTACGCACCCATAGAAAAATGTGTAAAATACGAGGTTTAGTTTTGCAGATTGTGATCAAATTTGACAAGGTACCACCTCAAGCTATTGTCTCACCTGTTTTCCAGCCAAGATGCCCATGCTGCACTCATCTGCAGGCATTTCATTGCAAAAAAATTCAGGCGAGAATAAAATCCTTCTATTTCTGTGTGTTCTATCTTGGATTACTCAATGTTAGTAGCACTTGCAGTGATAAAACCTCAGAGTGTTCCCTTTAAAAGGGACCAAAATCATCCATATTTTCCAAACGGTTCAAAAACAGCATTCAATTAACTTCGGGTAGACTGTTGGGTTACTTATTCCTCACCCTCTGTCATTGTTTGCATATACTTCTTGAAACGTGGAAATATCTAAAGGTTTGGGTAGTTTTGGTCAAAGCAGACACTGTTTTTTTCCGCATTTGATGCAAAAATGTGAGGAATTGCAAAAGGGTAATTTCCTTTTTCATACCGCTTTAACTACTGCTAGCCACTGTGTCTCTCTCTAGCCCACTAGAACCCGTAATGACCTTTATACGTATGCAAAACTGAAATATTTCAGTACTTGACGACCAAGATGCCGATCCCTTAACTGCAAAATTCCTAACCGTCGTGGTCATCATCTCACGTGTAATTATCAGTTAATCGCCGCTCATCCATCCTATTAAGCAGATAATGTGCTTTTCCATGATCGGATCATGGTTTCATTGGATTTAGGAGATCATATAGTGCTGGGTTTTAATTATTAGGTTTAAATATTAACTTGTGCAGGGAGAAATATTAGAGAGAAGGAAGAAGATGTGAATTTTATTATTTAAGGGAACAGTAACACATTAATTAATGTCAACTATTTGTCTTTTTGGCAGGACAGTAGTAGACCCTTGGGATACAGCGACCTCACCTTATGACGTTTTCACTTTATGGAGTGGAATAAGAAAATTGTTGACCGTTTTTTAGGTTTTTTTCCCCACTATACGAAATTGATGTAACATAATCAAAGAGATGTATATTATGTACACCGTATAAGCTCGCATATAAGAGGACCCCCTAAAAACAACTTTAAATCAGATACTCGAAGAAATATGTACCCAAAATATTAAACAAACATGTACCTAAACCACGATAATCATTTAATTGTCTACATAAAACCGATAGAATAAACCATTTTAAAGCATTCCCTCTATCTTTAAGCAGCGCTGTAATGGCAAGCACTTAATCCATTAATAATTTCCTTCATCTTCTAACTTTTTTGGGACCCATAATATCAGGGTGTTCAAATACTTATTTTCTTCACTGTACCCGTTTTAGATTTTACCTTTTTGCATTTTACATTTTTACCGTTATTCCATGTCACCGTTTGCTCTGCTTTGAACATTGTTTTGTATGTCGTGTCTTATAAGTCAGTTGTTTTTACTTTAGTATTAGCTGAAAAGACACTTGCACTGTTATTGAGTATATTTTTTGTGCATTTGCTCTTTATTGTTGTTAACATTTGATAAAATGACAAAAAAAATGGACTTTGACTCTTATGTTCTGCAGTGGAATGTCCTTCCCTCACTCCTGTGGCGGGAATTTTGTGTTGCTCACGTCGTCGCGTCTACGAGATTGTTTTCAGATTCCTACTATAGCAGAATTCTGGATTGAGACTTTTTATCTTGAACAGCTGAAAAGTTTCGGGTAAGCATCTCGGACGATTGGCGCAAGGTAAGTGCCGCGCACAATTGTTTTACAGTCGGAAGCTGCTGCCGATCGTTGTTGAAGGGCATCCCCTCCCACGGCTGCTAAGACGCTTTTTGGCATCCAACGCTCACAAGTGAGTATGGGTTGCTGTAAAGGTTGCTCCCGTGTCCGTAGGCAGGTAGCCCTTCTAGAGGGACGTGTCCGTGAGCTAGAGCAGTTTAAACGGAAAATGTTAGGTGCCTCGGACACCACTGCTAGCGTGGGTTGTAGCGAACCTGCTAGTCCGGTTAGCACTAGCCCTAAACGGCATGCTAATCGCGGTGAGCCAATTCAGACGCATAACAAGTTCAGCCCCCTAGCTAGTCCCACTTCACCCCGGTCTACTGGCTCCCGCACCCTAGTTATAGGTGACTCCATCACCCGTAACATAAAGCTTAGCACCCCAGCCACGGTTATGTGTATTTCTGGGGCCAGAGCACCCGACATTGAGGCTAATTTGAGGGAGCTGACGAGCAAACCTAGACACCAGGACAGGGCTAGCTACACCGATATAGTCATTCACGTCGGCTCTAATGATACTAGAATGAGACAATCTGAGATTACAAAGAAAAATATTGCTAGGACCAGTAATCTCGCCAGAAAGATGAGTCGGCATCGAGTAATTGTCTCTGGCCCCTTGCCTGCGAGAGGCAATGATGAGAGGTTTAGCAGACTAGTCTCGCTAAACCGGTGGCTGGCAAGTTTTTGCAATCAGAAGGGATTTAGGTTTGTGGATAACTGGCCTGCTTTCTGGGGCCGACCTGACCTGCTGAGGAGAGACGGCCTTCACCCTAACTGGGAAGGTGCTCTCACTCTTTCTAAAAATATAGATTACTGTTTAAGCCTTCCATGACAGGGTACACTAGTGCAGGCCAGGTCACAGGTGATTAGTGAACCTGTTACCACGGGTGTGGAGTCTGTAATGCTAGAGCTAACTAGCGCTATGCTAGATTCATGCAATTCACATAGTTTTTGTAGTTTAGAGCGTTCTACTGACTGCACCATACACCCTGATTTATACTCTTCTATAGCATCTTCTTCTGTGCTTCTTACCTCTGTTTCTCCCTTGTTAGGTGAGGAGGGAGAAGAAATAACATTATTTTCTACCAATAGTTATCCTGCTACTCCACCTGTCAACGATATTCCTGTGGTATGGAATTCGGGCCGCATCTGCCGTCATGCAAGGCACAAGACCCGGGACCGGCAGTCTAATCCTGTGGTGGTTACCACTAAGGTTGCCATTAAGGTTCAAAACTCGCGAAAGGTTTCAGCTCAGTCCACAGTGCTGAAGCTTGGCCTTCTTAATATTAGATCACTAGCCTCCAAAGCTTTACTTGTCAATGACCTTATTAATGAACACAATCTTAACCTTATTGGCCTTTGTGAGACCTGGTTAAAACCAAATGAGTTTGTAGTGTTAAATGAGGCTTCTTTCCCTAACTTTGTGAGTTCGCACTTGGCACGGCCATGCAAAAAAGGTGGAGGTGTTGCTCTTATATCGGAAGATAGGTTGAAATTTACTTCTAATACCCCTACTAGTTTTAAAACGTTTGAAGCACTTGTTATGAGGTCCTTAATGTCAACACCAATTTATTTAGTTGTTGTGTATCGCCCGCCTGGACCATACTCAAATTTTTTGGAAGAATTTTCGGAACTGTTAACAGACTTAGTAACTTATGCGGACAATGTTGTAATTATTGGTGATTTTAATGTTCACATAAACTCTCCATCAAATTCACTTGCAATTGCATTTAAGTCACTGATTGATACATTTGGTTTCAATCAAATAGTTGATGTGCCCACTCATAAAGATGGGAACACTCTAGATCTTGTCCTGACCCGTGGCGTAGTAGCCTCAAATGTTACAGTGTTACCGTATCCTAATGCCATCTCTGATCACTATTTTGTTAAATGTGAGGTGCTGTTTAATGTTTACTGTGATAAGGAAAATTTAGGCTTTAGCAGTCGCAATATCCGCCCTAAAACGGTGTTAGCCTTAAAAGAATTATTACCTACGGTAACTGCAGCCTTCCCTTCGTACACTGGGTCTGTTGACTCACTTACAAACAACTTCAATACTGCTTTGGTAAATGTTCTTGATTCTGTGGCGCCCCTAAAGTATAAATTCCGACCCAAGAAGAATACACCTTGGTTTACTGAAGAAACTAGGTTACTCAAACAAAGTTGCAGAAAAAATTGAACGAAAATGGCGCACTACTAAGCTGGAGGTTTTTCGACTGGCCTGGTGTGACAGTTTGCTGAAATATAAAGTAGCTCTTGCCTCAGCTAAAGCTTTGTATTTCTCTAAGATTATTGTTGAACATAAGAATAATCCGAAATTTTTGTTTGACACAGTGGCGAAACTTACCAGACAACAACTTAACCCAAATGGTTGCACTTATTCTGCTAATGACATTATGGAATTTTTTAATAAAAAGATTCAACTAATCAGGAATGAAATTTTAAAAGAACGCTCTGTTTCCTCCTCCTATATCAAAGATGTGGAGGTGCTAGGTATGGACTGTGTCAGCGGTTGTTCAGAAACATTCTCCAGTTTCAATGATTTGTCCCTTGATAATCTAACACAGATGGTCAGTAGGGCCAAACAAACTACGTGCCTGCTTGATCCGTTTCCAGCTTCACTGGTGAAGGATCTGTTTGGGATCTTAGGACCATCAGTTTTAAATATTATTAATATATCGCTATCCTCGGGTATTGTTCCTGTAGCCTTCAAGTCTGCCGTCATTAAACCCACGCTTAAGCGACCTAACCTTGACCCAGAAAGCCTAGGTAATTATAGGCCAGTGTCAAATCTGCCATTTTTTGCGAAAGTACTTGAAAAGGTCGTTGCACAGCAGCTAAATGACTTCATGTCAGAAAATAACCTTTTTGAAACTGTCCAGTCAGCATTTAGGGCAAATCATTCTACTGAGACAGCCCTTGCTAAAGTAACCAATGATCTCCTTTTAACAATAGATTCTGGTGCCTCATCGATGTTACTGCTGCTGGATCTCAGCACTGCTTTTGATACGGTCGACCACAACATATTATTGGTTCGTCTAGAACGCATTGGTATCTCAGGAACTGTACTCTCGTGGTTTAGGTCCTACCTGTCAGACAGGATGCAATGTGTTAACTATGGCAATCTGACCTCTAAACAATCTAATGTCCCTTGTGGTGTTCCTCAAGGCTCTGTACTTGGCCCCCTTCTTTTTAGTATTTATATGATCCCACTTGGTGACATTATCCGCAAGTATAATATTAGTTTCCATTGCTATGCAGATGACACTCAACTGTATGTGCCACTGGAAAAAACTGGACATTTAAGTTTTAGAAATCTGGAGGCTTGCCTTACTGAGATTCAAAGATGGATGTCAAATAATTTTTTACGCCTTAACCCAGAAAAAACTGAAATGTTGATTATTGGTCCAGCTCACTGTCGTCAGTTGTTTTCAAACACTACCCTGAACCTAGACAAATGTAATATCACCCATAGTGACTCGGTCAAAAATCTAGGTGTTATATTTGATCCTAATCTGTCGTTTCAGTTACACGTGAAAAATATTACTAGAATAGCTTTCTACCACCTCCGTAATATTGCGAAGATTCGTTCGATGCTGTCCCAATCAGATGCAGAGATTTTAATTCATGCGTTTATTACTTCTCGGCTTGATTACTGTAATGTATTGCTTTCTGGTCTCCCGATGTCTAGCATTAAAAGTTTGCAGCTGGTTCAGAATGCGGCAGCTAGACTTTTGACTAAGACCAAAAAGTTTGAGCATATTACTCCTGTATTGGCCAACTTGCACTGGCTCCCAGTCCACTTAAGATGTGACTTTAAGGTTCTCTTATTAACATATAAATGTTTGCATGGGCTTGCACCCTCTTATCTCTCCGATTTGATTTCCCCCTATGTTCCTGCACGGAGTCTGCGCTCGGAAAATGCCGGTCTACTTGTGACTCCGAGAGCCAAGAAGTCTGCGGGCTCGAGAGCGTTCTCCATCCGGGCCCCGGTGTTATGGAACGCCCTGCCTCTGGAGATAAGATCTGGAACCTCAACGGAAGTTTTTAAATCGAGGCTTAAGACACACTTCTATTCCAAAGCGTATGATTGATGCCCACCTCATATTCTGTTTTGTCCTGTCTTTTTCCGACGCCTGCCTGGCTGATACGAAGGAGAAGGATGATTTGGGATGGGTCAGCGGACCGGCGTCTGACCTGCAGCATGTCAACCCCTGCATTTACCGGCTGGCAGAGACGGGAGGCAGCGTCGTGGCCGTCATAGACTTTCTGGACTGGTTTGCAGGCTGGGGGCGTCGTTGATGTCATGCACTTTCCGGACATTTTCAACATCTTACCTTATGTTTACTATTATGTGTACAGTAATGCTAATTGTAATTCACCCTGGTCAATCCTGGAAGGGGGATTACCACATGTGAGGTCCTTTCTCAAGGTTTCTCTTTTCTCCTCACACTGAGGTTTTTGAGTTTTCCTTGCCCGCATGCTGGTTTAAGATCAGGTAATTGTGTAATTTTGTAACTGTAATCCTGTGCAGTCCTTTGAGACATTTTTGTGATTAAGGGCTATATAAATAAATTTGACTTGACTTGACTTGACTCCTATCCGGGGTGCGTTGTCCCTTTTTAAGGTTAGCAAATATAAGAAAGAACACGTAAACACTCAAAGTAGAAAAACGGTCCTTTGCAATGATTGGACCAAATGACTCCGGGGAAAATGTTTGACCTCCCACCACCTGTGCACAAATAAATCCGAGCCGGAATGCAAGTATGTTTTTTTTTTGCGTCCTAATGAAAAAAAATACCTCCCCGCCGATGTCGCGGATGACCTGTTTTTAGGTTTTACTTTGAAGTGCGGGCTAGCAGCTTGTTATAATGTCAGCGTTTGCAAGAGATAAAAGAGCACCATTTAGTGTTGTCGCAGCTCCCGAGTGTGTTGCTTATAAACAGAGTTACGTAACAGCGTTATTTGTAAGTAACAGGGTAATCAGTGCCTGTTTCGCTTTCCTCAGAGTTGTTTACGTCGCATCTTTTTGGATTATGTCGTCATTCAAAAATAGCGACTGCCATGTACAGTAGTTAGATAGCGATCACAATTTACTAGTGCACCGAAAGAAAGAGTTCGTACGGATGTTTGACATCTTTGAAAATGCTTGAACTTTGTAGTTGTGTTTTCAAGGTTAGGATAATACTTGAATTTTGGGTGAAGTGCTTGAAAATGCTTTAAATTATTGCCATTGCCATGTTTTTAGCTAGTCTGAATTTATAGACCTTGCAATGAATAAAAAACAAAATTTAAAAGTGCGTGAAAATGAGGCCGACGCGCCTGCTCTGGTGGCTTGTCTTTATGGCATTGTCATGTGAAGTGTCACTGCCCCCTACTGGTCGTACCCACGAGGACAGCTCTATTTAGAAAACCAATTTTTCTGTCTCGGCTCACTGAGAAAAGCCGTTTTTTCGGCTCCAAAACGGTTCCTTATTTATTTATTTTTTACTGATATATTATCAATAATAATACAACTTTATGCGCCAAATCATTTTGTAATTAGTATTATTTTAGGTTTTGCAGGGGATCTCTGAGAAACGCTTAAAAGATCAATCAAAATATTCACAGATCTACAAAAGAATTGTAAAATACAAAACAAATTTAGCTTTTTACACTCTGAACTCATTTAAAGACGAACAACAACACAAATCCTTGAAAATGCAAAACAATAAATTATAAATTTAAACTGTTAACTCGCCAGTGCTATAAATTAGCAAATGAAAAAAATAACGTTTTACAATTCTATTTTAACCAAAAAGGACACAGATCCTCTGAAAAAGACAAACAAATATCAATTAAAACAAGTAAAACAAAAAGAAAACAATATCAGCAGTCTCTAAGGTTTGAAGATTGAATGCACTCTGCTTTAGAGCCAACAATATCATCAAAATGAGTCCGAATTTGGCTCATTTTTTGTCTTATGTATTAAACTCCATTTTTACCCAACACCTATAGAGCCATTTCCGTGTTTGTAAATAAGGGTGAAGTATTAAAGCTGCGTGCGCATTGTTGAAGTAAAATGGCAGAATTCATGCCAGTTTATAGCAGCCCATTGATAAAAAAAAAAACTAGATTATAGACAGGAACAGCTCAAAAAAATGCGCTAGCGACTTTATTTTATTAATCAAAGGTAACAACTACAAAAAATGTTTATATAAAAATGTTAAGTTTATTCTTTATTTTCTAATTTATTTCCTTTTGTTCTTTACCTTTTACCCCATTTTTGTCCTTTTTTCTTTATTTTTATTTTCTTTCGCCATTTTCCCCCTCTTTAAAACACTATGGCATAATGTTACAATTTAATTGGTCATGTAGGGATTAAAGCAACAAAAACAACCTGAAAAGTGGTTTGGCTTGGTTATCATTAAAGTCCCAGTGTGAAAATACTTCATTCGTTTTGAATAAAACACAACCAATACAAACAAAAACACATGTTCGCAGGCTATTGCTGCCAGCGGTTTGTTAGCTGACACTGCTTTGTCTTTTTGTGGCATTTGTTTTTGCGAGCTGGTCATTCAAGCCAACATCACTAAAGTTATTTATTCAGCTATCTTCAATGTTTTTTCCACTGTTTCCTTCTCTAGCCACTGGGCCTCCAGGCTCAGCACTAGCCACTATAGTTATAGTTTTTCCTTGCCCGCATGTTGGTTCTAGATCAGGGGATGGCGTCATTGTAACCTGTGCAGTCCTTTGAGACATTTTTGTGATTAAGGGTGTCACAAACAAATGGGACTTGAATTGACACTGTAACACCCTCCACAAACGCTGCCACTATGCGCAACTGACACTAGCCTCGCGATGAGAGGCAGGGGGGCTTTGGGCGACAGAGGGGGTAGAAATTAAATGGACTGAACCAATTCAAGGCAGAGGAGTATTTCAGGGCGCCGCGTCGTTCACGTTTTTGTATTGTTTTATTAGTTTGGCTTGTCATATGGGTTCGGCCTTTGTTGTAGCTTGTCACCTACTCGTTAGAATGTAGCTGTTAGCATGACCTGTAAGCACCTACTGGTTAGCATGTAGCCCTTAGCATGACTTGTTAACACGTAGCCATTAGGATGACCCCATAGTTTGTAATCGTTAGCATGTAGTCATTAGCATGACGTTGTTAGCATCAATTCGTTGACATGTACTTGTTAATATGTAGTCTTCAGCATGTACCATTTAAGAAGTTGTTGTCATGTAGCCGTTAGCATGTAGTCATTTGTATCCACTCGTTAGCATCCACTCGTTCACATATAGTCGTTAGCATCAACTGAGTATCTTAATTATGACATCGTGACTTTGATAATCACATGATCAATTTTGTTGTTATATATGCACCTCATGCTTATCCATGTATGAGAATGAATTATATACTTTTTGTATTCATTGGCTGTTTCAGGGTTTCTGTATCCGTACATTCCCAGCCATGGTCAGCCCTGGACATACAATCCTCAAAGTACACCAATGTTTTTACTGTCTTGTTGTATGCTGAGTTTTTTTTGCCTGAAAAAAGAGCTTTACAAATACATTTGATTTGATATGATTTGATAAAGCCATCCCAAATATTATAATCCTCGAATTTATTATTAAATCCATCTATCTTCTTCCGTAAATGTGGCTCTCTTCTCCTCCTAGGGCTTTGAAAATACCCCAAAGATATATACTGTACATCAAAAATTCCGGCTTGACCGGCAAATGTGTGCGTTTTTTTTGTTAGCGATAGCTGTTACTATGGGGACGCACCATGGTAACCAGGAGCGTTACCAGGAGTGGCCCACTGACCCACATGGAGTGTAACCGTGATAAAAAGGCATGCTAAGAGCTATAGGATAACAACTTCATCCTAACGAGTAGATGCTAAAGACTACATTCTGGCAAGTATATGCCAAGTTGATGCTAACGACTATATGTGTACGAGTGGATGCTAAGGATTACATACTAACGGCTACATAAAAACAACTTTATCCTTACAAGTAGATGCTAAAGACTACATGCCTACGGCTGCATGCTACCGACTACATGCTAGCAAGTGGATGCTAACGAGTGGACACAAACGACTACATGCTAATGGCTAGATGATAACAACTTCTTCTTCTGCTATGGAGTCATCCTAATGGCTTCGTGTTAACAAGTCATGCTTATGGCTACATGCTAACCAAAACGTGCTTACAAGTCATGCTAAGGGTTACATGCTGACAAGGACATGCCAACAAGTTGATGCTAATTACTGACTACCTGACAGGCAGACCGCAGTATGTGAAACAGGGGGGCTGTACATCGGACACCGTGGTTAGCAGCACAGGATCTCCGCAGGGGACCGTTCTCTCTCTGTTCCTATTCATTCTATATACATCGGACTTTAAGTACAACTCTGAGTCCTGCCATGTGCAAAAGTTTGCCGATGACACTGCGATCGTGGGATGTATCAGAAACGGGCAGGAGGAGGAGTACAGGAGATTGATTCAGGACTTTGTCCGATGGAGCGACGCAAACCACCTGCACCTAAACACCACCAAGACCAGAGAGATGGTGGTGGACTTCAGGAGAACCAGAACTCACCCGGTTCCTGTAACCATCAAGGGAGAATGTGTAGAATTTGTCCAGACCTACAAATACCTGGGTGTGCAGCTGGACAACAAACTGGACTGGACTGCCAACACAGAAGCTCTATGTAGGAAAGGGCAAAGCCGACTTTACTTCCTCAGAAGGCTGGCCTCCTTCAACATCTGCAAAAAGCTCCTGAAAATATTCTATGAGACAGTAGTGGCAAGCGCCCTCTTCTATGCGGCAGCGTGTTGGGGAGGCAGCGTCAAGAAGAAGGATGCCTCTCGTCTCAATAAACTGGCTAGGAAAGCGAGCTCTGTTGTGGGCAAAGAGCTGGACAGCCTAACAACAGTAGCTGAGAGACAGGCACTGAAAAAGCTGAGGTCAATCATGGACAATCCATCGCATCCGCTTCACAGCATTATCTCCGGACAGAAGAGCAGTTTCAGTGACAGACTGCTGTCACTGTCTTGTACTACGGACAGACTGAAGAGATCTTTTCTTCCTCATGCCATGAGGCTCTTTAACTCCACCCGGCAGAGTATAGGCCCACATTAAACCACACCACCTACATTGGATATTACCGAATCTTACTGCATTATGTGTTCTGTGTAGCACTATTTAGTTACTCTATATAACATGCTAAAGTGGGCATTTGCACGTCACACTGGGTATCTGTATATTGTATTCTTTTGGCTTTATTATTGTATTGTTCTCAGCTCAGGGATGCTGCTGGAAATGTGAATTTCCCTTAGGGGATGAATAAAGTATCTATCTATCTATCTATCTATCTATCTATCTATCTAATGACTATATCTGACGGAGTGGATGCTAACGAGTGTATACAAACGACTACATCCTAACAGCTACATGATAACTTCATCCTAACAAGTAGATGCTAAAGGCTACATGCCTCTGGCTGCGTGCTAACGACTACAAGCTAGCGAGTGGATGCTAACGAGTGGACATTAACGACTACATGCTAACAGCTACATGATAACAACTTCTTAAATAGTATATGCTGAAGACTACATGTTAGCAAGTACATGTCAACGAGTTGATGCCAACAACTACATTTTAACAACTACATGCTAACGATTGCAAGCTAAGGAGTCATCCTAATGGCTACGTGTTAACAAGTCATGCTAAAGGATACATGCTAACGAGTAGGTGCTTACGAGTCATGCTAAGGGCTACATTCTAACGAGTAGGTGCTCAGGAGTCATGCTAACAGCTACATACTAACGAGTCATGCTAATGGGTACACGTTAACAAGTCGTGCTAAGGGATGCATGCTAACAGTCTAACGAGTCATGCTGAGGGCTACATGCTTTTCATCACATTCAAGCCTATCCTTACCTTTATGAAGTCAAGTCAAGTCCCATTTATTTGTGACGCTCTTAATCACAAGATGTCTCCAAAGATTGCACAATGGCACCATCATGAACGGCATCATTTTTGGGGGTGCCCCAAAAACGGGCCAGTTAAGCCCTTGGTTCCCAGATTTCGGAGCTTATCGCCATAAGTCTCTATCCCCCGCTATACAACAGTTTCACCTTGCGATGCCACCTGAGAACAGATATCCTGAGGAGCTACTGTACAAATGGAAAACTTACTCTCTTTTGGCACGCTCTCTACTTTCTGAAAGCATTTAAAAGGGGAACAAATTCAGCGCTCGGCGTAGAATAATAACTCCCGATCGCCGTTATTCTAATAAGCAGACAGTCATCCGGTAAACGCAGTAGACTTTCTACTGTCAAACGGCTTGAAGTGAAAAGCAGCCGCAGGATCATTAGAATTCAAACTGTAATTGCTTTCCTAAATCAAACCGAAGAGCGAGGTTCATGCAACAGAATGAGAGATCGGGCCTTTGAAATACAGAAAGGCGACCCGAAAAACAACCCTCTTCTATGCCTCGTGTGTCTTTGATGCGTTGACTCTTTAGTGATAATCTGTCTTTTTTTAATTTTTGCCCTCACAAAAGTGTCAGCCTGTTGCCGACTTCCCGTCGAAGCGCTCTTTCATCAGCGCTATGTGAAAATGGAGGCACGCTAAGCGTCGCCCTTTGACCCCGGATGAGGGGCTTAATGCCCGGCTTTAGCAAATGCGGATTGTGCGAACGGAGGGAAGAAATGCAGAGTGAATGGCGGACCGATGCAAATAAATGTATGCCACGCTAATAAAAGAAGACAAAATAGGAGACAAATTCATCTATACAAGCTTTTGGTCGTTTATTTTGCCTTATACCGTCGTCCTACGCAGGCAAATTTTCACGTCGTATTCAGTTGTCGTATTAAGTCATCTATTTCGGCGTTGAATTTTGTCGTTCGTTGTTGCATTCCGTCTTTGTAATCGTCTTCTTATTTCGCCTTCGTATTTAGTCTTTGTATTTCACCTTCATAAATCGCCTTCCTTATTTACCTCATATTTAATCCCCATATTCCGCCTTCCTATTCCGCCTACGTATTTCACCTTCGTATTTAGTCTAAGTATTTAGTCTTTGTAATTTGCCTTCCATTTCGCATTCTGTTTCGCCTTCTATTTCGCCTTCTGTTTCGCCTTCTATTTCGTCTTCCTCTTTCGTCTTCCTCTTTCGCCTTCCTATTCCGCCTTCGTCTTTCGCCTTCGTATTTGGTTTTTGAATTTTGCCTTCCTATTTCACCTTAGTATTTAGTCTTAGTATTTAGTCTTCATATTTCACCTACGTATTTTGTTTGTCAGACGCTCCCCTACTTACGACCATTCGACTTACGAAAAACGGTAGATACGAACATTTTTTTCGGGATGTCGAAAAATATCCGGACATTGCTTTAAGTTAAATTTTGTATTGTGTGCACCTTTTTCCGAGTACAGGACATTACTCTAGGGCTTCTTTCCGCCGCGTAACGCTGTGAGAGGTCACCCACTATTCACCCCTAAGAAGAAATCCGGCTTCCTCTTCCTAGTTTGTGTGTAAACATTCTATACTGTATATCCAGCGTGTTAAGAACTTTGACATTTTTATAGTTTTAATATCTCATGCGTCCATTCAATGTGGTTGGTGTAAAGTGTAAAGAAGAGGTCAGCCGTTTCATTTGAAATGAAGGTGGAATTAGACAGCTTGATACGGTTGAGAAAATTGTTAGATCGCTTTTTTTCGGCAACTTTTTACCACGGAGGAGGAAGAAGCCCAACTCTTGGAAATGTGTTTCAAACGAGGGGGTGTATCTGTAATGATCAAGCAATGGGTGAAAAGCTCAGCCAGTTTGATCCGCCCTCTCATTTAAGTAACATTTTGTTGGGACAAAATACAATGACGACAAAATGAAGAAATAAATGACAAAATGCATAAATAGATGCAATTATGTTATATCTCTATTACATGATTTGTTTTTACCTGTTCTTTTACTTATACAGCAAATATTCGTAGGTATCTTTTTATTTGTTCCTTTATTTCTACTTATGGTAGGCTCGTTCCTCCACAGGCAGAGACTTGATAACATATGTCCAGGAGAGTTTAGAAGGACGATGTTAGCAAAGAGAAGCAGGTGGATGCTTCGCTTAATGTCACGCCGAATCATCTCGGGAATGCAAGCCAGAAACCAAGCGTGACTCCAAAAAAATGCGCATGACTTAGAAACGAGAGTTGTCGGAATAATTTGCAGACTGCGTCGGGAGCACCCAACCCAAATGCTGACTCTTATGCATATTTGATTCCGCTGAAGGCAAACTGTTAAGTATGCAAAGTCATAAAAGGGGCAAGATAAAGGTTCGGTCATTTGGACGCACCTTGACCCTAGAAAAAATATGGACCTTTAAACGTATTCCCCAAATTTTCCAATGATACACAAAGCATATAGTTTTCCTATTCACAATTATGCAAATATGTTGCAAAATATTCCAGGCGCCCGGAGCCTCGAGAAAGTCAGTCTCAAAGTTGACCCATCTGGCTTATTTCCTCTAGAGCTGTGACATCATTGAAGGAACACTACACTTTCAAAATGGCGAAACCCTTTAACACAATATGTGAGGCCAGCTCCCGAACAGACAGTAGTCAACAACGATTCTCTGAGCCTGATTTCAATGAAAGAATGTTATTGATAGATATGACAAGAGCAGTGTTTGTCAACTGGTGGGTTGGGTGCCAAAATAGCGTCGCGTACCCATTTTCAGTGTGTCACGGGCCTTTGCCTTGGCAAAATGATGCTGAGAAAAAGAAAAACTGAGGTTCAATTACACTTCTTATCAGTAGATGACAATAATGCCCTGCTCGATTTCTTCCACCCGTTTAGTCAATTAGCGCGTTTGAGAGGGACCACAACTCATTTTATTGTGATTGAATTGGTTTTATTTCCCTTTTTTTGTCCATAGTAATGGATGACCAAAAAAGTTACTGAAAAGGAACATGGAAAACAGTGACAAAGATTGGGTGTGATACAAATACCAAAATGTTGTAAGAGTGTCTGCCATTGAAAACCTGCTGGAAGGTACAGTAATTGGTTTAAATATTTTATTTTTTAAGCTTTTGACAATATATTAATCTTTATTGACTTCATAATAAAATAATTATCTATGTTTAGAGGCACACTATTAATATTTTGAATTTATTTTAGTATGTGACTATTTTAAAGCAGTTTTAGGAGGGTCGTTTATATGTGATGTAGACCTAATATATCAATTCTCATTTTTTTGTATAGACAACGTTGATTATTTTTGGGATATTTGTTGTTGATTTGCAGTCATCTGCTGGACACTTACAGTAACAACAGGTTTTATGTGCAATTTATTTTTAAGTAATAAACTTGAAAATCTGTATATACATTTCTAATGGTAAATGAAGTACGACTGATAAGGATGTTTGTGTTCGTTTACTCAGTAAAAAATACATTTCTCATGAAGCATTTCGTGGAGCCAGTATTTAAATAGCTGACTTTTTTTATGTACTTGCTATATTTATGATTGGTATTTATTATATTCACCGAAATATTTCAAATTTTACACCCAAAAATAAAACATCAGAGCTAGCTTGATTGCATTTTTATATATATGCACATAATAAAATTTTGCGCTTAAAAAAAGGAGATTTAGTATACTACTGTTTTAATTCAGTGTGTTTTAAACCCAATTTAACGAAATTCAACTATTTATGCACAAATACAATAAAATTGGGCATATACATCTTTCACATACATATATATATATATATATATATATATATAATATATATATATATATATATATATATATATATATATAATCTATGACTACATAGAAAGTGCTATCTACTGCATGTGTAATACTGTGTATGTGTCAGGGATTAAATAACATAAATAAATAAAAAATTCACTTGTGAAGGTTGCCTTCCCCTTATCCTAATTTTTAATAACAGGCCCGGTCGTGGATTGGTTACAACCATGCAACTTAGCAAGGGTGACAATTAAAGCTTTGTTTCCATATTTTTTGTGTTTTTGCTTCCCCCATTAGCACCACTGCAAGCCTTGGGACCCATAGTGATAAGTAGAGTAAAAACGATACTGTAATGGATACCCGACTTGCCTTTATAGAGCACAAGCGATTCCAAACAATTAGGAGAGAAAGGCATTTTGGGAAGTAGGTCAGCCAATAGCATATCAGCACTGTCACGAGGCTGTGACGTAAACCAATAGCAGGCCAGTTTTTAATATGACGTCTGCCAATAGTAGACATGCATCGTAGATCCCTAACTACATACACAGCACTGAAAGGTTCGAATTTAAGTATTTGTGAACGCAGAATAGTTTTTTGTTGCTGTTTTATAGAAAATGCCGTAAAGAGGGGGAAAAAACATCATAAGGTTGTTTCGCTGTATCCCGAGGTTTACTGCACTCATAAAGGCCTTGCCATAGTAACTTATTCGAAGTGCTGGAGTCAGGTTTAGTTGTGCCCTGGCGTATTTAAATTTCTGTCTTTGTCCTTTTCAATTAATGTCTAAAGTTTGTTGCTGTGAAGTTTAAACAGATCCAAGACTATGGATGGAACTCTAAAACAAGCAGCCATCCATCTTCTTTGGTACTTGGTGGCATTATGGCCACGAGTGAGCAGTTGTAAAAGTGTGCTGAGGAAATCGGTAACTACAATAAGGGCTTGCGACACAAACAAATTTTCCGCTACTGATTTAGAGTAGTCAATGAATCTGTAGGACTTTTATGGAACTTACAATGAGGGACTTTAATGTACCTGGAGAATAGCCACAAGTAACACAAAAATAAGTCAAAAACCAGCACCACTTCTACAAAACTTTTTACCTCTTTCATTTCTTGTTGAACATCCCTCAGCGCCGTCAGAACCTGCTCCAAGTTGTCCACCACCCTCTTGAGCTGGTTCCGAACCACTTTCCTACTGCAGTCGGACCCCTTTCTGTGAGACTCCGCTTCAGTCTTTGGTTTGTGCTGTGTCCATTGGACTTGGTTGGTTCCCAACGCCTGGATTCGCTTGCCGTGTTTCCCTGGACCTTTCAGAGTGGTGGTGAAACCCAAACCTCTGTGTGGAACCTCAGTGGAAAAGATGACGTTGTTGGATCCCTCCATAGGTGGCTCCCTGAGTACGCTCAAGTCTCTTTGGCTTTGACAGTTCCTCCTGATGTAGCTGAAACTGGATTTGAAGCCAGGCAGTCTGTCTTTGGATGTTCCCTGAGGCTTCGAGCTAAGCCATACGGACGATTGAAGGTCTCTCTGGTGGATAACGTGGCTGGTGTAGTCCCATACATCCTCGGTTCTTTCCTCCATGCAGACGCCAACCTTTTTGGAGTCTGAGCCCTCGATAAGAAGCGCTGGAGTAGGAACAGAGGGACTTTCCAGATAGCAGGATGTAGCGTCGCTAACACGATCTAGTTCCACCTCAGAGAACTGCTTTGACTTGAGAGGACTCCCTTCCTTGGATTTTCCCAAAATGTGGTGTCCCCTTAGCACCACCGGCAGCATCCTGGCCATCCCATTGCAACGCAACTCGCTCTTCTTGGTCCGGTTCTTCCCTGGGATGGAGAAGATCCCGATCCCTTTGCTCCTCTCCATGTTGTCCTGGAGCTCTGGGTTGGATTTGTAGGCTCCGTTTAGCCCCATGTCGGCGTTTGTCTGGGACTTAAGACTGTTGCGCAGCCATGGGATAAAGTGAGGGGCATGGGTCTTGAAGCCTCGGTGTTCCTTGGCTGACGGAGTTCTGTCAGAGAACATGATGACCGATGATGGGAAGCGATAGGGCGACAGACTCCTGAAACGGCCAGAGTTTTTTTCTCCTTTGCCATAAATCTCCCCCCACTTTTGCCATCAACTCAGGTGGTATCTCCTCTATCTGTCGCCGCTTTCTTGCTCGACAACTTTCATCCAATTTGCTCCCACTCGCTTCGCATTCTCAACTCGTTTACAGCTTCGGATGCTATCACTCTTTCTGCTCCACCCGAGTTCTAATCTCCGGAGTCCCTCTTTTGGACCTGTGTCTCCTCTTCCAGTCCTCCAGCGTCTCACTGGCTCACAACGGCAGAGGTTTCTCGAGTCTACATCTCTCTCTCCCTCTCTCTCTCTCTTTGTAGCCCCCCTCCACCCCCTTTGCTCTGCAGCGCTCCGCACTGCTTCCAATTCCCACTCTTTCTTCCTCCCACTCCCTCTCACGATTCTAACTCACTCATCTCGGCTTTTTCTCTCCCTCCCAACACTGTCAGTCTTTTATGGTCTCCCACTGTCATTGTAACTGCCCCGTTGGCCTCCCTCCCCTTTGGGCATCTGAACTCCAATCAAGACACCAGTGTCATTAATCCCCGGTTACCCGGCATGGGTGCCCACGTGATTCCCGTCCTCATCTGATTACTCCTTACCCCCGGCTCAGCCTTCCACAATTAAATGCTGCTTTGGCTGGCAGAGGGGGCTTTAGGCGAGGGCAAATAATTGCATGCTACGAGATCAGGCATCAGCAACGGGACAGAAACAAGCATCAACTATACTTCCTGAGAGTGCTCCGTAAAAAAGACCAGGAACAGAAGCTGTTGGGCTTTCTACAGAGCCAAAGTGGAGAACATCACAATGTGGTATGCTGTGGTATGTATCAGCAGATAGAAGAACCTTACAGGGTGTCATCAAAACAGCCCAGAAAATCATGTGCTTCTCTCTGCCCAATCTCTATGCTCTATGCCTATTCTAAATGACGTTGCCCTGGAAAACTCCTAGCACACAGCATCACGGTGTGGTATGCCGGGTGCACGGCAGCAGAACTGGTTTTGAACAATATCAGTACTTGTTAGAACCTGCTTGAACAAAGAGTTGTTGTGCGGGGGAATTTCCCATCTCTGCCGCACTTTCTGTTTTGTTTTCATCAAGTTTAGATTTCGTTTTTACTCATGGACCCTAACCCTACCTGTAATAAACCATACATGCCAATTTTTCACATTCAAAAGTGCACTCTATTGTCATGCACAAAACACGATCGGTCTCCAGAATGTATATTTAAAAAAAAAGAATAACAAAAAAACATGTGCTTCTTTGAAACGGGAAATAGCAAACTTTTACCGAATCAGAACTCTATTGCGATCATTGGAGCGGTTCATTAATGCGTAAAGACTAAGTCCCGCTTCAAAATAAAGCAGGCTGTAGTTTGAATTTGAAAAGCGTTAGATTTAAAAAAAAAATCTGGAGGTGTTTTTAAGTTAGTCTTACGGATAAACTGTCAGTGCTGGCAAGATTGCAAAAGCAATTGTCAGCCATATTACGATTTGCACTTAACGATTGAATTTACAGCCATTGAGCTGTAAATCTAATTTATGCCAGAAGTATTCTGTAATAAAACATTCAATGGAACTGCTCATCTCAAACTGAAAAAGGTCAATTCCTCTTCATTATCAATGACAATAAAGAACATTCTACTCTGTTCTATTGTATTTGAAATGGCACGGTGGCAGAGGAGCAAAAACCGTTACAAATTTCACCAGTTCTAATCACGCTGACACCACTGCTATTTCTCTCGCCCGTGTAGTCAATTTCAGAGATTTCTCATGTTTGACAAGCCAGGGGATCCTCCCAGGTACCCTCGCTGGTCCCTGACAGTTTCTCCGTCACTCGGCAACCGACGACTCAAAGCGCTTGTCACTTCGCCAGTCAGCACTACTCTTTTTTTCCGGCACGATGCCTTGTTTGATACGCTCACATCCTGTGACAGGTACGTGGAGGGGGAGGAGGAACAAGCTGGGGAAGGGTCCGGGATAATCTGCCCGCTAAGAAGATTCCCGCCTACATGTGGACAGACTGCTGTCAGCCAGTAATGACCACTAGTCGGAATGGAAAAAAAACAAAAAAAAAAACAATAAAGAGTAATAGAGCGGCTTCTCTTAATCCTTTCTTGCTCGGCACGGCATCCTGGGGCTTGCCGAGTGGGGACAAAGTCGCCCTCTGTGGATTTACCATGCTGCGCTAGAGCAGCGGTCCCCAAACTACCCCTCGCGGGCCGGATGTGGCACGCCTCCACAGTAGTTCCAGCCTCCTGAACAATCCCAGAGAGCATTTTGACACATATTTATTCTTTACCTAAAAACGAACTCAAAGGCTGGTTGCGCATTCTCAGTTGTAAAAGGATTTGAACCGGGGTCAGGGCAGTGAAAGCTCAAAAATCTTACCACCGAACGATCAGGGACATAGATGACATACGAAAAGGCGTTCAGTTTTATCTCATTATCACACCATCTATAGTCACTGTACCAGGGCTGAACGTTGATTTCGTTGTGAATTTCAAAATACGATGACAATGAATTTGTCACTCAAAATGCTTAGAAGAATAGAATTTATTGTCATTATAACATGTGAAACGCACAACGAATTTAACATTTGTCTCTGGTACTGTGACTAAAAGTAGTGTGATAATGAAATGAAATCTACGGTCTTCCCACAAGCTAATTATATCATTTGTGGTCCAGTGATCTGATATTGGACCTGTTAAGTCTGTGCCAAGCAAAGACAAGGTTTACGTTCGAGGTTCATGCACCTTTATCATGGCCTAATCCAAGCACTTTTTAAGGACTTTCAAGGCCTATTTTAAATTTCTCCAGTAGCATTGAAAGAAGAAATCTAGTGTGAATGATGTATTTTGCAGACCCATTAAGTGAAAAAGTAGTAAGATAACACACAAGGCTGGCAAAGTTAGGGAAGTTCAAAATAGATCTTATACTCAAGCAGGAGATCAGATACATCCATAGCTTTTGCTGTTGGCACAGTCCTTAAATACCGACTTCCCTATTAAAGTCGGGTGCAGGTGACAAGAAACAGGTGTGGGGTTCCTCCAGTTGCTCTGCCTGGTGGCCCCCTCTGGAGGACAGTAAGGTGCTGTATGCAAACAGCATTTTAAAGTTTTTAAATATATTTTATGTAAACCGTGTGGGTAGATAATCAAAATCAAATTCATAAATCTATTTTTTCCCCCTCTGCCGTTTTTTCATGTGGAGCTGGAAACATTTTGGGGATGAGATGCGACACTGAACTCTGCATGATGCAATAGCGTGCACATCAATAATCACACGAATGAAGCCCTAGTTACAATAACAACAACAATGCCGCAATATAATAGAAATATTGGCAATTATTACTCACTTTTTACATGTTTTATTTAGAAGCTCTCAGACAACTCTCGACAGGAAGGGAGAAATAGAAAATGCGTGGATTTTAGAAGAGTGCTAGTATACTTGGGAAAGGAGAGCCAGGTTCCCCCAAAAAACAAAAACCCAAACCCTTAATATCCTCAACCGTCCCAAATGAAGTGGCCAACTAATGTAAATGTCTCTTAAAGAATTGCATCCCTAACGTTTCCTCATTACCTCAGTCAAGGTTATTTTCAATATATTCAAATTGAATTAGAAACAAAAATCATAAAACATACACATTTTTCGGCGCTATCGAAATTAAACTAATTGCAAAAATGCCCTTGCTTTTTGTTGTGAACACAAATAAGCTTTTGTGTTTTAAAATAAATATAAGTACATAACCTTTGGTTTTATTTTGAAGGGTATTGGAGAGTATTTGACGAGATAAACAACAATTTCGGGACTGACTTAAATCCACATGGACTAAATCAGACCCAATTTTAGATGAGGTTTTTTTTCTGACAAATCACGTTTGAAACAGATTCAGCCCAAAATCCAATATCCAAAAGACAGTCAGTGCTATTGTGGATTTGTGGACATGAAATCTAGTAAACAGGGAAAGGACGTTAATTTGTTCTGAGGTGGGGTTTGCAAAGTGAAATGGTTGTATACCAGAGGATAGAAACCTATGGTAATGAGCTAAAAACATTGAAATAACAAAACAGTATGTAGCAAGTTGTACTTATGTGAAATATAGATGCATAGGATTAAAAAACATACATAAGTATGAAAAAAATGAAATTGGATTTACCTCTAGTGGGACACGGCAGTGGGGAGTGGGATATTGAAAAGGGCTGAGGAGGAGACGGCTGATTAAAATCAAAACTGATTTTAAAAAGTCTTCTTGAGAGGGTTGTTATCCCCTCCGAAGATTTACTACCCTCTTTATATTTCTTCTTAAATGCAAGATTTGTTTCCATGGTTATCATCTTTTTGCTTCTCCCTTTTGCATCACGTCAAGCCTTGGGACCCACAGTGAATAAGTACAGTACTTATAAATACAGTATTGTCCCGCTGACTGCAAAGTCTTTGCAAAGGACACCGGATTCTGAACTGAAAGAGAAAGGCGTTGTGGGAGGTAGTTCAGCCAATAGCATGGTCAATTCCATGATGGCTAACCAATAGCAGACCGGCATTCTATTCGTTGTCGCAAAGATTAAATTTCATAGAAAACCTCTTATTCCACAGCTTTGAATACGGTGAAACATCATAATGCGGGATGCCGTATCTCAGGGATCTACTGTATGTTAAAATAACACAAGTTGTTTAAACAACAAAGCTTGTGATGGCCCTTTTTTTCTTATTTGCACAGCACTTTATATTTACTGCCCTTTTTAGGACCATGAATCTACGCCTCTTAAAAGGCTCCATTTTCCTCCAATCAGCCAGCCTCTTGGATCAGCGCCATAAATAAGACAGAGGCGAAAGATACAATCACGACAATAATAGCTAGCCGTCTCTCTTGCCATCCATTTCGGGTCATGTTGATGCACTCAAAGTCAAAGTTTGAGGTTAAAAACAGAAACATTGTGTGCGTCTGAAATTCATTTTTTGACTTAAAATCTTTTTTTTTTTGCTCTCATTTTTTCAGCTTTCAAATCTGATGCAACTTAATGTAAAACCTACTTCAAAACGGCGCTATAGCGATCTGCACACTAAATACTAAATCTAACAATGACTGGGGGAGAATTTGACTAAAAATTCAATTTTAGTATATTAGTGCTGGTTTAAAGGTTACGAATGTGATACTGTTATCCCTTGTTCATCACAGTTAATGGGGACCAGAACCCATTCTCAGTATGCAAAAATCCGTAAACTGGACTCCCCTCCCCCATTTTAACATGCACTCTGCTCATGACAATAGTCGACTAAGGATAATGGATGGCGGCCCGCACAGGAGCTCTCCATTCTAAGTGGAAATAACTACCGTGCATGATACAAATTCGGCCCTCACTCTCAGCAAAAGCAGGGAATGGATCACAGCCAGAACAGTGCAGTTCAGTTCAGTTCGTCTTGGAGACGCTTAATGCTAAGCTGTTAGTTGCACACCACCTCTCCAGGTTCAGGACCTCATCCCTGTAGGCCTCCTCGTTCTCCCCTGTTATCCTCCCCACCACCGTTGTGTCTTCAGAGAATTTGACGGTGATGTTCTCTGGCTGGATGGGGCGGCAGTCGTACGAGTAGAGAGAGTACAAGACTGGGTTCTGCACGCAACCTTGCCGCCAGCCGGTGCTGATGGTGCGGGTAGATGAAAGCTGGAGACCCAGTTTCACCCAACAGAGTTGGTTTATTAAAAAGTCCTTAATCCATGAGCAGGTAGTTGATGGGAGCTTGGGGATCAGAATGTCTAGTACGTATGATGGAGTTGAACTCTGAGTTGTAGTCAAGGAAGAGCATTCTAACATAGCTCCCTTGTCACTCCAGGAGGCTCAGCACACTGTGGAGAGCAGTGGTTATTACATCATCTGTGAATCTGTTGGGTCTGTATGTGAACTGGTGTGGGTCTAGGGTCTGGGGAGACAGGTTTGGATGCGGCAGAGGACATGTTTCTCAATAGAGGCCTAAGTGCATCACAGTTTGATAAATATTCTGCGATGCATTATCC
Organism: Urocampus carinirostris; assembly: GCF_059441175.1. NCBI lineage: Eukaryota > Metazoa > Chordata > Actinopteri > Syngnathiformes > Syngnathidae > Urocampus > Urocampus carinirostris. The sequence goes on from NC_142360.1 coordinate 7,600,165, forward strand.
CGAAACACATGTAGCTGCGAGCTGCCAGTAAAGCTTTGTTGCCTTTACTGCATTTCCCCCCTAAAATAAACTTATTTATTGCGTCTATTCATTTTTCGTCATTGGTTCTGTTAGAACCACTTGGTATTCTGATGAATCCCACGTTGTCCCCCTTTCATGTTTTGTTCAGGGTGAGCTAGTTTGTGTTCCAACACATCATGTGTCTTCTTTTTTTTGTGTTTTGTTTTTCAAGTGTTTTCAGTGTGGGGTAGTTTTCATTCCAACATATCGTGCGCCCCTTTCATGTTTAGTTCATTTAGATAGGTAGCTTATTACATTTTTCTTTCATGTATGTCTTTTTCAGTTGGAGCTAGTTAGTGTCTCTGCATGGTCTTGTCGTCATAGCACTCGTTTTTGTTCTGTCCATGTGAGGAAAGGTTTCTTATGTCACCTTACTTTCGTGTTTTTTTGTATTTGAGCTGTTTGGTGTTGGAACAATCCATACGTTTTCTTATCTTCCTTTCATATTTTGTTGAAACGTCATGAAAGTTCTCTCCACGCACGATTATGTTCCTTGCATCCTCTTCCTTTTGTGTTTTGTTTTGTTACCAACAGTTGGTATTCCACCATATCCCACGTTATGTTTTTGTTCAGTTCCAGCTAGTTAGTGTGCCGACTTCCCATTTCATGGTGTCAACGTCATGGTGTTAATGTTCTGTCCATGTGTGAGAATGTTTGTGTTGTCCCCTTTCATGTTTTGTTTTGTTTGTGCTGGATGGTGTTGGAACACTATGCAGTGAGTATGCGTCCAGCCTGCATCTTTCATATTTTGTTCAGTTAGAACCAGTCATAATTGGAGCATATCCTGCGTCATTCATGTTTTTCATGTTTTGTTTATTTAGATCTAGTTAGTGTTTCAACATGATGTAGCATTGTTGCGTAGTCGAGCTCGTGTTAGCTTTAATGTCTTGGAATTTTTAAGATCCCGGTAAACTTTGTTGTTGTTCTGTTTCTGTAAATGTATCCGATACGATTCCTTTTCTGTAAATGAATCCTTTTCTGAAATCGTATTTCGTTTTGACATTTATGGGATCTGCTTCTCATGATGAAACACCTCACAGGACCTAAGAACTCGCTTCATAAGAGCCACCAGTGCAGCGGGAAGAGATTTCGAGATGTTGTCGTAATACAAAGCACAGATCAGTTGTGTTTTGTATAAAAACGTTTGTGGGATTGACCTTTTATCAAACCAAGTAAGAAAAAAATTCAATTTCTCGCACAGTGTGAAATCACGCAGTCGAGTTGACTGAGATATGCCGTAAAACTTTTAATGAGGTTGCCAGAAGTGCTTCAAAGGCATTTTTTTTGTTCTTATGGTAAATCAGGACAGTCACTGGTTGCTTAGACCAAATGGTGGCACTTCAAGCCCTCTTTTCATTTTTTAATGGATCCCTCAGGGTTTACGTGGTCCTCTATAAGAGGGAATCTGAGACTTTGGACGGGAGAAGTATGTCATGATTTATTCTAATGACAGTCCAGGGGGAATCCTGACCAGTTCCCTAAACCGCTTCATTCAGATTATCGTATTGTGAAGAAGCAGAAGATCTAGTCTGATCCCTTCCTGCATGACTGAGATTCTCCAAGTCTTCTATTGGTTGCAGTCTAAGGATTGACATTTGGTAAAGAAAATGAGGTGGAAGACTTTAGGTCTTGATCAGTACAGTAGACGCCAGGGATATGGCGAACCCGCCTTACGGTGTGGGATAAAAGGGTTTTTCAGCACATCTTTATGACGATTGCTACCTTACTGCATAAGGAACATATTATTTCCAAAGCCTTTCGATGTTCATGTGCGAGTTAAGCCTTCCTGGTATTGATCTACAAACACACGGCCCGCAGGCCGGATCAGGCCCGCCGAGGGTTTGAATCCGGCCCGCTAGGCAAAGCTGAGAGAAGGACAAGAGTAAAAAAAGAGCTGCAGTTTGGTAGCGACAAAGACGGGCGCCACCAGCAAAGCAACTGGAGCTGTATTTCTTTTTCTCTCTCATTCTTTTCCCTCTCTCATTCTTACACTCTCTCTTTCTCTCCCTTTTTAACTCTCTTTCCTCCTCTTTCTCCCCCTCACTCTTTTTCTTTCTTTCTGCCTCTGTTTCTCTCTTTTTTCTCTTGTCCAATGCCTCTCTTTTACTTTCCCTCTTTCCTGTCCTTCTTATTTTCTTTCTTTCTTTCTCCCTTTTTCTTCCTGTTTCTCTCTTCCTCTCTGTTTCTTTTATCTCTTTCTTAAAGTGTCACTCTTTTTCTCTCCCTCTTCTTTCCCTTCTCTCTTCCTCTTTTTTCTGTCTTTTTCTCTCTGTCTCTCTCTGTTTGTTTTTCTCTTTCTTAAATTGTCTGTCTCTCTTGTTTCTTTCTGTCTTTCTTTACCTGTATTTGTCTCTCTGTCTCTATCTCTGTCTCTCTTTTTCTCTCTTTATTTATCTCTCTGAATTTCTTTCTCTCTCTTTGATCTACTTGTCTGGCCCGCGTGAGAAAGGTTTTTCAACCATGTGGCTCAAATGAGTTAGACAACCCAGGTCTACATCACATAAAATGGTGGTCTGCTATCAGTTTAAGTCACGGCATCATGGAAAGGCCGATTTGCTATCGGGAGAATTTCCTCCCACAATGCCTTTTTATATTTCCTATTCAGAATCTTGTAGGCTTTGTGAATCGGCAATACAATTCTGTATTTTTTTCTACTTCATTATGAGTTCCAATGAATGCAGTGATTCTAATAAGGGAAGCAAAAACATGCATCGATTTACTCCACTTGACCAGCTCAAGTCACATTAATTCAAAATAGAAATAAAATTTCATTTCTCCTATATATATTTAATCATACATTGTTATTACACAATAGTACTTAGTATGTACCATTTTGTTATTATCGTGTTTTTATCCGGTTGCCACATTAACTAATTAACCCAGGTTTCTATCTATCCCCTACTATACAGCAATTTCACTTTACCAACCTCACCTCAGAACAGATTAAGGTTGGATCACGGAGGTCTACTGTATCATTGGGTCCAAGTGGCTCCACATTTTTGGCACACCCCAAAGTACACGGTTGAAGTTTTTCCAAAAAGGGGGAGGATTTTGGTCTTGCAAGGACACAAAGGCCAGAATCCAAACATGAAAAGAAATACTAAGAAATTTGTTTTTTATAGTTTAGCATAAATGAGCACACATGCTAATAACAGCTACGGAAGTTAACTTACCTTATAGTTTAACATCCAGCAATTTGAACCACTTCAATTTTGTTCTGTCCGCCTCCTGCTGGATTCGTTGCACCTAGACTAAAGAACCACGGATGGAATTAGCTATAACTCGGAAAAAAGCTTTTTTGGCAAAGGTAATACGCGGACACACAACTGTAGCAATCACTGCTGACCCATCAGTGGTCAGAAATGACTCACGCGACGTCTTAGGACTGTGTCATGGAACTTCCATCGAGGTGGTACCAAAAAGGGTGGTGTCAGGGACCAAAAACCAGGTACTTTTTCATAATGGAAAACCAAAAAGGGCGAAGCGAGGAAAACTGGAACTGTGTAGTGGAGAAGCGCCTGTAGCATCCTCACTGGCGCTAACCGTCAAATAGTTTTTTGGGGTTTTCTATTTTGACGCTGCAGATTTGGTCAGGTTGCTGCGTCGGCCCCGTCGAGAGCGTGCACAGTCACCATAGAAAGTTTGCAGAGAACACCAAGTTCTGTTTTGCTGCATTAAATATGGAAGTGAACAGATGTTGTCTACCCTACCCCTCCACCCCCAAGTGTCCAGCGTAGCATTGTAGATAATCCTCCCCGGCTCGCTCTGCAAACTCCCTTCACCTACACACACGTCTATTCTACTGTTTGCGTTTGGGAATCCCCTCCACATCCCCGCCGCGCTTCTCATCCTCCAACACGTCAGTCAGGTTCTCTGGAGAGGAGCAAAACCCAGAGACGTTGGGGACACCAAAAGAGAGAGCGAGTGGTGGAATAAAGATTAAAAAAAAAAGGAAAAAAATAAGCAGAGTTTTGAAAGACTTTTAAGTTGCAAGCCGATTGCCGCCGCTGTGCTCGCCAGAGGGGGAGAGCACCTTTAAGCATACGGGATGAGAAACGCTGTGGAGGGACTACAAAAGTGAAATAATACATAAATAAGCAGCCGTGTTCACGTTTGTTCTGCGGGTTTGAGTTCGACACCCCCTTTCGGTCGCTGTTGAGGAACATTCGGAACGCGCTCGGGAGGTGAGCGCCCGGCGGTCTGTAAAAAGACATTTCTTCCGGGGAGGTCGCACCGATGGAGATGTCGGCGTCGATTTGGGAATTTGCATAGAAATGAGAAAAAAATTATCAGGGACGTGACAAACTGAATTTCAGAGTTCCCATATTTTGTATGAATCTGATTCTGGACATTTTTAGGTTAACTTGGACCGCGGTGAGAGAGCGGTTATTAGATTGGGGGCAGCATTATCTCAGGAGGTAAAGCACTCGTCTTGGGATCAAAAGGTCGCAGGTTCGATTCCCGGCTCCTCCGTGTTATATCTCCAAGTGTCCTTGGGCAAGACACTGAAACCCTAATGCCCCCGATAGCAGGTTGCATGGCTTACTCCATATTGGTGTGTGAGTGTGTGTGAGTGTGTGTGTGTGTGTGAATGAGTAAGTGTGGAGCACATTGTAAAGCGCTTTTGGCTTCATTGACTTGAAAAGCGCTATATAAATGCAGACAATTATCAGTGCTAATTTAAGAGAGTCATTAGTTATAGTTACTTGCTTCTTCTTCCAAAAAGTAATTAGTAACTGAATTACTCCATAGTAAAAGTAACTCGTTACCAGGGAAACTAAATCTTACCGTAAATTTAAAAATAAGTTGCTTTACGGCAAAGAATTTGAAATTTTATGAGCAGCATTTGAGTCAGTTGAACAGAAAAGAACAGGTAGTTGTGTTAAAGAAGCTTGTAATATTTATTGCACCTTCCCAGCAACAAAATTATACGAAACGTGAAGTTCAACAAAAATAAACAGTAAACAATAAAATAAAATAATAATCAACAGTAAACGATATAAAGTGAGTTTAATAAATTAGATATAACTCCCACAACCTGAGACAACTGGTAAGGTAAACAAAGCCTACTGTACTGAAAGTATTTTCACACAACAAAAAGTCATTTGTAAAAGACTATAAAGTGACTTTCACTCTATGAAACAAATCACAATCTCAAGTCAGACAACTGGTCAAATAGACATATGCTACTGTACTGAAAGTATTTTCACACAACAAAAAGTCATTTGTAAAAGACTTTAAAGTGAGTTTCACTCTATGAAACAAGTCACAATCTCAAGTCAGACAACTGGTCAAATAGACATATGCTACTGTACTGAAAGTATTTTCACACAACAAAAAGTCATTTGTAAAAGACTATAAAGTGAGTTTCACTCTATGAAACAAATCACAATCTCAAGTCAGTCAACTGGTCAAATAGACATATGCTACTGGACTTGCTCCCTCTTATCTTTCAGATCTGATTTGCCCCTATGTCCCGGTCCGAAGCCTACGATCTGAGAGTGCCGGTCTTCTGGTGATCCCAAGAGCAAAGAAGTGTTCTGCTGGTTCGAGAGCGTTCTCCATCCGGGCACCGGTGCTGTGGAATGCTCTTCCCCCTGAGATCCGATCTGCAACCTCAGTGGAAATGTTTAAATCTAAACTTAAAACTCACTTCTACTCCATAGCATATAAATAACCTACTCTTCTCGTCGGCTGAAAAATAGTCTGTGTAATATAGTGTAATAATCTGTGAAGCCCTTTGAGACTCTTCGTGATTTAGGGCTATACAAATAAAGGTGACTTGACTTGACTTGACTACTGTACTGAAAGTATTTTCACACAACAAAAATTAACGGTTCAACAATATAAAGTGACTTTAACACTGCAGTGTAAAATAAAGAAATCAACCACTCTCAACCTTTGACAACTGGTCAAGTAGAAAAAGGCAACGGTACTTCAAATATTTTGTTCAAAACAAAAGTCATCAGTAAAACAACAAAGTCACTATCCAATCCCTCTCTCTACCTCTCTCACTCCCTTCGTCTCTATTCTCCTCCCTCTATGCCTCTCTCACTCTCGTCGAGGATAGCTGACAAGACTTCTTTCAGTGAGGAGCAGCAGTTTTGAAACCACTGAGAAAGAATTCTACAATAGATTCCCCAAATGAGATGTTAAGTATTGTGAATTTAATAGCGCTATTACTTAATATTTTGGTAGGATGTTCCCCAATGTGTGACGTCATCACCCACTGCATTTTTTGGTGTTATTGTAGATGGCTCCCGTGTTAGGTTGAATGAGAGCCGCGTTTACGTTCCCGTTTGGTTGCCAAAAGGCTGACCGAGGATGTCCTGCCTATCCTCGTTACGCCAAAGAAGACTGCACACTCTGACATAGCCTTAACACGAGACAATATGCTGATGTGTAATAGACAAAGCAACGCACCCTTACTGAAAAAATAAGGCCATTACGTAACATCGTTATTATTAAGGGCATTATTACTAACAGTGGTTATGAATCTCGCCTGGGACCAAAAATAAAACAGGTTCAATTTTCTACGAATGTGTGAAGGGTACAGTAGACCCCCGGGATACAAAATGAATCTCTTCTGGGATGGAAATCGCACAAGATATTCTGAACTGAATGAAGAGACAGAAAGGCACTGTGGGAGGGAATTCAGCCAACGGCATATCAGCATTTTCATGATGCTGTGATGCCAACCAATAGCAAACTAGAATTTTATATGATTTCCAGCAAAGACCACTTGACGGTTGAGATTTGAGTCTTTGGATGAAAGCTACTGTGGCTCACCTTTCCCACATGCAAGGGTATTAAAGTAAGTACACTTCAGAAAAAAACCCCAATGAATACATACACAGCAGCCCACCGTTACTAACAATATCAAACATAAGAGAGTTAATTAGCGATTAAAACACCAATATGCATTTGAGGAAAAAAGAGGCGAGGAAGAAATCCCACAGCGTCATTCCTTTTTCAAGTCTCGGGGCCTGTAGGGAGTTCGTAATTGGTGATAAAAGACAAAGGGGAAGTCTTTTATGGAAAAGAACGCTCCCCCGTACCCACGGGAGTCAGCGGGTTTGGCTCAGAGGTCTAAACTTTTTTTTTTGTAGAGAGAAAGAGCACAAACAAAAAAAGTTCCCATTTATTACTCCCCACCATGGAGCTTTGAGCCAATTAAAAGTGCTGATCAGATCGTGTTGTTTTCAAATTTGCTGTTAAGTCGAATTGTATGATTCAGAGAGTTTTCTTTTTGTTTTTCAGGGAAAAAGAGTTTTCCTGTTTTTACCGCCTAAAATGAACTGCACCTGTGTTGCAGTGATCCATCATCCCTGGTCGCCTATTGCAGTGAGTTGGGGTTGCGGAGCGCATTTTTCTCAGGTCTGGCAGCTCCTTTTTGCCATTCTGTGAACTAAAAAGAACTGCACTAGTGTGGCCACATTCCATCAACTTTTGTCCCCAATTGATGGGACCGGAAATGGGAGATTGCTCTTTTGTCTGGCCTGGCAACTATTTTTGCCGTTATTTCCATCCAAATGAACTGCACCCGCGCAGCTGCGATCCATTATCCTCAATCCCATATTCCTGTGAGTGAGGACTTGCAGAAAGCACTTTGTTAGGAGTCGTGCAGTTCTGGCCAGCCTAAAATGAACTGCACTGATTTTGCCACGACCAATAATCGTTTTATGATCAAATCTTGAATTGTAATTTAAATTTTCTTTTATTGACATTCTAGAAGGGGAATTACCTAATGTGCAGTCCCTTCTCAAGGTTCCTTCATTTTCCTCATGATGAGGTTTTTGAGTTTTTCCTTGCCCTCATGTAAGTTTTAGATCAGGGGATGGTGTCATAATAGTCTGTGGTCTGATAATCTGTGGTCTGTGCAGCTCTTTGAGTCTTTCAGTGATTAAGGGCTATTCAAATGATTTGGCTATTGTGAGCCTCCGAAAAGACCCTCAGCCAACTTTATTGCCATTAATTTATCAGTCTGGCCCGCATGAGAATGAGTTTGACAGAGCTGACGTAGAAGTAAGGAGGTCACACGACCAAATTGTGCAACAACTTCTATAGAAAATTAAAACATTACAAGGAACAAAAATGCTTAGAACACATTCAGTACACGCCCCCAGCAATTGGACTAACCATGGCCGAGCTCTCCAGTGCCTCGCGGATCATACGAAGAGGTTAAAGAGCAGACACGGCCAAGTGGAGCCACTATTTTTTCAGAAAATCCCAAAATATTCTAAAGAGGGACATAAATGCTTAAGTTGGCTTCCAGGTTTTTTTCCCCTACCTGTCCGATATCGGGGACCACCTATTATCAGTTTGTTAACTATCATATTGCATTCCTAATCAAGAGGGAGAAGCTCACTGCCAAACATGTGAGACGTGACGGGAACAGAAGCAACGATAATGACCATTAGAGGATAATTGCGCACCGGGACCAGCCGAAAGTCTTTCAAGCGTGCCGGCGGGACAGTCTTCAGACACACTACGGGCCAAATTATCTCCGCGTTCTGCAAACCGTGTCAATGACAGATTAAACTTCCCGGCGGATTTGCGGCGTTCTGTTTAAATATCCCCGATACGGAACCTGGTTCGGGGACTGACTAATTTCCTGCGCCGTCGACAGACTGCTGCGTGGGCCCAGAAGGAAATGGAAAGCAATGACCTCAACTTGAATAGCTTGTGAGTCAGATGTCTTTGTGTTTATTTTCACGGCTTCCTTACAATGCTGGGAGCCGATTGGAGTGACTAAATCCAGGTCAGACGGTCCGATTAGTGCCTCGATTTGGCAGGCATCCTTCCAACTTACTAATGAGAAAGCCTTGAACTAAGGACCGGTTACCACAGTTTAAGACCATAGTGTTTTCATACAGGGTTTGTACCCTTTTTAATGGCAAAATTCAAGCACTTATAAAGGACTTTCTAAATCAATTTCTCCAGTACAGTGGTTTCTCTCCTTTCCAATTGAATTTGTTCTGGGTATAGCTTCGTAACCTGAAAATGACCTAAGTAGAGACGCATTTTGAATGTAAATGTGCTAATCTGTGCCAAGTCCCGCAAAAGTACAGTATATTTTTTTAATAAATCATCAAAGAGCATCAGAACATGAAACAAATGCATGTTAAAATTACCGTAGATTACAGCACAATAAACATAAAACAAGAGACACATAATGTAAAAAAAAAGAATAAAGGAATAAATAAAAACATTCATTTAACTTTTTGCCTGTCTTGAAAAACTGAGCCAATGATATCTGCTTGAGTGGGGTTTTGACAATCTGTCTGGAATGCCCGAGGCAGACATAGCGGTGGCGTGACTTGTCAACACTTTATCTGGGTGATTCTTTTCAACAAACTCCGAAACTTCATGAATTTTGCTAAAATGTCTTTTGTTTGGGCTGATTGAATGATGGCTATGTGCTCCTCCCGCTAGCTTGCCGGGACCCCACCTCGTCGTCTGAGGGGTTAAGGTCTTTGTGACAGTGACACGAAGAGCATGCCGGAAGCCGTATGCTCACTGGGTTGCCAGGTAGATTTTAAGCGATAACCAGTTTATGTTTGAGAAACTGGGAGCAGGAAACTGCCAAGTGCTAATTAAATGAGAAGAACGTATTTGGCGAAGGCTAAAAGATGTCCTAGGCAATTAAAAAAATGCTTACACAAGTTATCTTTGTTTCTATTGTACATAGTCTGTCTTGGTGTGAGTAAATAGGTGCTGCGTTGTGTTTGTAATGATTATCATCGTTTTATAAGAAGAACTGCAATCATTGAAAAGGAAAGCAACTGGCTGAAGTTCACAAGTATGATAGTTTGAGGACCCTGCCTTTATATGAACGTTAAAGGAACATTGTGTAATATTTGAGCACTAGGTGGCGCTATTTTCTGCCGTGGATCAGAAAACGA